>NC_048567.1:70675599-70833099 GCF_013265735.2 Oncorhynchus mykiss
TGTGCCAAGCTTATCTGTCTACATACCCCAAGAGACTTGCAGCTGTAATTGCTGCAAAAGGTGGCTCTATAAAGTATTGACTTTGGGGAGTGAATAGTTATGCACGCTCAAGTTCTGTTTTTTGTGTTATTTATTGTTTGTTTCACAATAAAAAATATTTAGCATCTTCAAAGTGGTGGGCATGTTGTGTAAATCAAATGATACAACCCCCCCCCCCCCCCCCCCCCCCAAAAAAAAAAAAACAATTAAATTCCAGGTTGTAAGGCAACAAAATAGGAAAAATGCCAAGGGGGTGAATACTTTCGCAAGCCACTGTACTTTACTTATACGAACTGTATGGGGAGGCTGCGCTGGGTCTTGGTCTGTGTTGTCGCCGTGCCCTACCAACATTTTTGTTATTCTACCCCTGTAGGGAAAGGAGGGAGGGGGATAGAACATGTTTTATATTTCTTACTTTTACCATACGTCCTCCTCCTCCTCCTCATACCCCCTTCAATACTTCACACATTACCTCATCATTTAGGAGTGCAGCACCGGGCCATCCCTCATGTCTGATTGGTTGGAAGGTATAACAGATCTCCCCCTGATAGGTTGGTTTGCCAACTCTCTTCTGGCTTGGGAATGGAAGACACAAATGAGCGACAACCAAAACCAGATTTTATGGCTGTCCGGGTGGTTGTCCAAGAACGGGAATGTTATTGTAGACGTTGCTGATATAAAATAGCATTTTATTTAGGATGGCAAAAACAGAGACTCCCTGCTATGTTGCATATTGAAACAGACTATTGTGTAACTGTGGAAGAACAGAAGGTTTGGACCTGTCAGTCTCAGCCTGTTCCCGTCTCTTTTTCTGGTGATTTTTTAAACATTTTTTTTATTTCACCTTTATTTAACCAGGGAGGCCAGTTGAGAACACCTTTATTTAACCAGGGAGGCCAGTTGAGAACACCTTTATTTAACCAGGGAGGCCAGTTGAGAACACCTTTATTTAACCAGGGAGGCCAGTTGAGAACACCTTTATTTAACCAGGTAGGCCAGTTGAGAACAAGTTCTCATTTACAACTGTGACCTGACCAAGATAAAGCAAAGCAGTGCGACAAAAACAAACAACACAGAGTTACACATGGAATAAACAAACATACAGTCAATAACACAATAGAAAAGTCTATATGCAGTGTGTGCAAATGAAGTAAGATTAGGGAGGTAAGGCAATAAATAGGCCATAGTGGCAAAATAATCAAAGTATAGCAATTAAACACTGGAGTGATAGATGTGCAGAAGATGAATGTGCAAGTAGATACTGGGGTGCAAAGGAGCAGTCCTCTGGGGCTCCAATGCCCACTGAACACACAAAAGACATGGAAAATGTGGAGAATTGCAGGACATTAGCTTTAAAACTGCAAAACGTTATCTTCGCTCCATGGCGTAATGTGTACAATTGCAGGAAATTAGCTTTTAAAACACTTTTTTTTTCTCTCTGCCAACAAATCAAATTTATTTATATAGCCCTTCGTACAGCAGCTGATATCTCAAAGTGCTGTACAGAAACCCAGCCTAAAACCCCAAACAGCAAGCAATGCAGGTGTTGAAGCATGTTGGTTAGGAAAAACTCCCTAGAAAGGCCAAAACCTAGGAAGAAACCTAGAGAGAAACCAGGCTATGAGGGGTGGCCAGTCCTTTTAGATTATAACAGAATTTGGCCAAGATATTCAAATGTTCATAAATGACAAGCATGGTCAAATAATAGGTCTGGGACAGGTAGCACGTCCGGTGAACAGGTCAGGAGTCCATAGCCGCAGGCAGAACAGTTGAAACTGGAGCAGCAGCACGGCCAGGTGGACTGGAGACAGCAAGGAGTCATCATGCCAGGTAGTCCTGAGGCATGGTCCTAGGGTTCATGTCCTCCGAGAGAGAGAAAGAAATAGAGAAAGAGAAAATTAGAGAGAGCATACTTAAATTCACACAGGACACCGGATAAGATGGGAGAAGTACTCCAGATATAACAAACTGACCCTAGCCCCCCGACACATAAACTACTGCAGCATAAATACTAGAGGCTGAGACAGGAGTGGTCAGGAGACACTGTGACCCCATCCAATGATACCCCCGGACAGGGCCAAACAGGAAGGATATAACCCCACCCACTTTGCCAAAGCACAGCCCCCACATCACTAGAGGGATATCTTCAACCACCAACTTACCATCCTGAGACAAGGCCGAGTATAGCCCACAAAGATCTCCGCCACGGCACAACCCAAGGGGGGGGCGCCAACCCAGACAGGAAGATCACATCAGTGACTCAACCCACTCAACTGAAGCACCCCTCCTAGGGACTGCATGAAAGAGCACCAGTAAGCCAGTGACTCAGCCCCTGTAATAGGGTTAGAGGCAGAGAATCCCAGTGGAAAGAGGGGAACCGGCCAGGCAGAGACAGCAAGGGCGGTTCGTTGCTCCAGAGGTTTTCCGTTCACCTTCACACTCCTGGGCCAGACTACACTCAATCATATTACCCACTGAAGAGATGAGTCTTCAGTAAAGACTTAAAGGTTGAGACCGAGTTTGCGTCTCTCACATGGTTTCCAATCTCTCCAAAAGAATGTTGGACAGTTAAACAGTAGCTATAAAAAGTGATTGAGTAGGAGGCTGCATAGATTTCATGACTAGAAGCTCAAAAGACGAAAACGTCTGTTTTTTTTTTGTCAATTGAAATTTGCTATCACACCTCCAGATTTGCAGGATGCTCGAGGGATATGGTCACTAGTGTTACCAGGAGGTGAGGCCTCATTTAAAACAGTAAATTCATCAGGCTTAAGCCATGTTTCAGTCAGGCCAATCACATCAAGATTATTATCCGTGATTAGTTCATTGACTATAATTGCCTTGGAAGTGAGGGATCTAACATTAAGTAGCCCTATTTTGAGATGTGAGGTATCTCAATTTCTTTCAATAATGGCAGAAATGGAGGAATTCTTTATTCCAGTGAGATTCCAGTGAGAAGGTGAACATCGCCATATTTAGTTTTGCCCAACCCAGGTCGAGGCACAGACACAGTCTCAATGGGGATAGCTGAGCTGACTACACTGACTGTGCTAGTGGCAGACACCACTAAGCTGGCAGGCTGGCTAACAGCCTGCTGCCTGGCCTGCACCCTATTTCATTGTGGAGCTAGAGGAGTTAGAACCCTGTCTATATTGGTAGATAAGATGAGAGCACCCCTACAGCTAGGATGGAGTCCGTCACTCCTCAGCAGGCCAGGCTTGGTCTGCTGAGAGGGGTGTGAACAGGAGGGGTGTGAACAAGAGGGGTGTGAACAGTTTGAACAGTTTGGGTCCACATGGGAGGCAGTTTGGGATCACACTGAAGCCAACCGTAACTTTGGCGCAAGAAGCTTACGTGTCCTTTTGGGCTCATAGGGAAGTTGATGTTGTTGTGCGATGACATGTTAGCAATCTGGTACACATGCTGTACACTCACTATAAACGTATGTGCACTTGTCAATAATCAGCTGTACAATACAGCCCTGCACCAAAAACAAACAATTTACCATTTACATACAGTGCCTTTGGAGAGTACTCAGAGCCCTTGACTTTATCCACATTTTGTCACGTTATCCTCAGCAATCTACACACAATACCCCATAAAGACAATGCGAAAACAGAAATACCTTATTTACATAAGTATTCAGACCCTTTGCTATGAGTCTCGAAATTGAGCTCAGGGCATCCTGTTTCTTGATTGGAATCCACTTGTGGTAAATTCAATTGATTGGACATGATTTGGAAAGGCACACACCTGTCTATATAAGTTGACCGAGCAAAAACCACGCTATGATGTAGAAGGAATTGTCCGTAGAGCTCCGAGACTGGATTGTGTTGAGGCACAGATCTGGGTAAGGGTACCAAAAAATTTCTGCGGCATTGAAGGTCCCCAAGAACACAGTGGCCTCCTCTATTGTTATATGGATGAAGTTCCTAGAGCTGGCCGCCCGGCCAAAGTGAGCAATCGGGGGAGAAGGGCTTTGGTCAGGGAGGTGCGAGAACCTTCCAGAAGAAGAACGATCTCTGCAGCAGTCCCCCAATTAGGCCTTCATGGTAGAATGGCCTGACGGAAACCACTCCTCAGTAAAAGGCACATGACAGCCTGCTTGGAGTTTGCCAAAAGGCACCTAAAGACTCCCATACCATGAGAAAGATTCTCTGGTCTGATGAAACCAAGATTGAACACTTTGGCCTGAATGCCAAGTGTCACGTCTGGAGGAAACCTGGCACCATTCCTACGGTGAATCATGGTGGAGGCAGCATCATGCTTTGGGGATGTTTTTTAGCGGCAGAGACTGGTAGACTTGTCAGGACCGAGGAAAATATTAACACAGCAAATTACAGAGAGATCCTTGATAAAAACTTGATCCAGAGCACTCAGGACCTCAGAAATGGGTGAAGGTTCACTTTCCAACAGGACAATGACCCTAAGGAAACAGCCAAGACAACGCAGGAGTAGCTTCGGGACAAGTCTTTGAATGTCCTTGAGAGGCCCAGCAGGTGACCGGACTTGAACCTGATCGAACATCTCTGGAGACACATGAAAATGTTTTGCTAGTTCAGACTGGATGGAATATGTTCCGGGATCCCTCCGAGGGCATTAAGGAGTACACCACATCAGTCATTGGCTTCAAGTGACCGCATGTACATACCCCAACCATAAGCCATGGATTACAGGCAACATTTGCACTGAGCTGAAGGCTAGAGTTGCCGATTTCAAGGAGCGGGACTCGGAACCCGGAAGCTTATAAGAAATCCCGCTCTTCCCTCTGACGAACCATCAAACAGGCAAAGCGTCAATACAGGATTCTGAACAAATTGTACTACACTGGCTCTGATGCTCGTCGGATGTGGCAGGGCTTGCAAACCATTATAGACTACAAAGGGAAAAACAGCCAAGAGCTGCATAGTGACATGAGCCTTCCAGATGAGCTAATCTACTTCTATGCTCGCTTCGAGGCAAATAACACCAAAACATGCATGAGAGCACCAGCTGTTCTAGAAGACTGTGTGAACACGATCTCCGCAGCCGATGTGAGTAAGACCTTAAAACAGGTCAACATTCACAAGGCCACAGGGCCAGATGAATTACCAGGACGCGTACTCCGAGCATGCGCTGACAAGTGTCTTCACTGACATTTTCAAACTCTCCCTGTCCGAGTCTGTAATACCAATATGTTTAAAGAAGACCACCATAGTCCTTGTGCCCAAGAACACTAAGGTAACCTGCCTAAATGACTACCGACCCTTAGCATTCACGTCTGAAGCCATAAAGTGCTTTGAAAGGCTGGTCATGTCTCAAATCAACACCATCATCCCTTCAATTTGCATACCGCCCCAACAGATCCACAGATGATGCAATCTTTCTTGTACTCCACACTGCCCTTTCCCACCTGGACAAAAGGAACACCTATGTGAGAATGCTATTCATTGACTACAGCTCAGCGTCCTCAAAGCTAAGGACCCTGGGACTAAACACCTCCCTATGTAACTGAATCATGTACTCCTGACGGGCCGCCCCCAGGTGGTAAGGGTAGGTAACAATAAATCAGCCAAACTGATCCTCACACAGGGGCCCCTCAGGGGTGCACACTCAGTCCCCTCCTGTAATCCCTCTTCCCTCAATTAAAAGAAAAAAAAATATTTCACCTTTATATAACCAGGTAGGCCAGTTCTCATTTACAACTGCGACCTGGCCAAGAAAAAAGCAAAGCAATGCGACAAAAACAACAACACAGAGTTACACATGGGATCAACAAACGTATAGTCAATAACACAATAAAAAGATCTATGTACAGTGTGTGCAAATGTAGAAGATTAGGGAGGTAGGCAGTAAATAGGTCATAGAGGCTAAATAATTACAACTTAGCATTAACACTGGAGTGATAGATGTGCAGATGATGATGTGCAAGTAGAGATACTGGGGTGCAAAAGAGCAAACAGATAAATAACAATATGGGGATGAGGTAGTTGGGTGTGCTATTTACAGATGGGCTGTGTACAGGTACAGTGATCGGTAAGCTGCTCTGACAGCTGATACTTGAAGTTAGAGAGGGAGATATAAGACTCCAGCTTCAGTGATTTTTGCAATTCGTTCCAGTCATTGGCAGCAGAGAAATGGATGGAAAGGCGACAAAGGAAGAGTTGGCTTTGGGGAAGACCAATGAAATATACCTGCTGGAGCGTGTGCTATGGGTGGGTGTTGCTATGGTGACCAGTGAGCTGAGATAAGGCGGGGCTTTACCTAGCAAAGACTTACAGATGACCTGGAGCCAGTGGGTTTGGCGCCGAATATGTAGCGAGAGCCAGCCAACGAGAGCATACAAGTTGCGGTGTTGGGTAGTATATGGAGCTTTGGTGACAAAACGGATGGCACTGTGATAGACTGCATTCAATTTGTTGAGTAGAGTGTTGAATGCTATTTTGTAAATGACATCGCCGAAGTCGAGGTTCTGTTTGGCAGCATGAGTGAAGTAGGCTTTGTTGCGAAATAGGAAGTTGATTCTAGATTTAATTTTGGATTGGAGATGCTTAATGTTAGTGTGGAAGGAGAGTTTACAGTCTAACCAGACACCTAGATATTTGTAGTTGTCCACATATTCTCAGTCAGAACTGTCCAGAGTAGTGATGCTAGTCGGGCGGGAGAGAGCGGGTTGAAGAGCATGCATTTATTTTACTAGCATTTAAAAGCAGTTGGAGGCCACAGAAGAAGTGTTGTATGGCATTGAAGCTCTTTTGGAGGTTTTGGAAACACAGTGTCCAAAGACAGGCCAGATGTATGCAGAATGGTGTTGTCTGGATCAGAGAAACACCAGCAGCAAGAGCGACATAATTTATACATACAGAGAAAAGAGTCGGCCCAAGAATTGAACCCTGTGGCACCCCCATAGAGACTGTCTGGACAACAGGCCCTCCTATTTGACACACTGAACTCTATCTGAGAAGTAGTTGCTGTACCAGGCGAGGCAGTCATTTGAGAAACCAAGGCTATTGAGTCTGCCAATAAGAATGCGGTTGTTGACATAGTCAAAAGCCTTGGCCATTTTGATGAAGATGGCTGCACAGTATTGTCTTTTATCGATGGTGGTTATGATGTTGTTTAGGACCTTGAGCGTGGCTGAGGTGCACCCATGACCAGCTTGGAAACCAGATTGCATAGGTACAGTGGGATTTGAAATGGTCGGCGATTTTTTGGGCTTTCGAAGAATTTAGAAAAGTATGGCAGGATGGATATAGGTCTATAACAGTTTGGGTCTAGAGTGTCTCCCCCTTTGAAGAAGGGGAGGACCACGGCAGCTTTCCAATCTTTTAGGGATCTCAGATGATACGAAAGAGATGTTGAACAGGCTAGTAATAGGGGTTGCAACAATTTTGGTGGATCATTTTAGAAAAAGAGGGTCCAGATTGTCTAGCCCAGCTGATTCGTAGGTATCCAGATTTTGCAGCTTTTTCTGAACATCAGCTGTCTGGATTTGGGTGAAGGAGAAGCGGGGGAGCTTGGGCAAGTTTCTATAGGGGGTGCAGAGCTGTTGGCTGGGGTAGGGGTAGCCAGGTGGAAAGCATGGCCAGCCGTAGAAAAATGCTTATTGAAATGATCAATTATCACAGATTTATCAGTGTTTCCTAGCTTCAGTGCAGTGGGCAGCTGGGAGGAGGTTATCTTATTCTCCATGGACTTTACAGTTCCAATTTCTGTTGGAAAAGCTAGCCTTAGCTTTCCTAACTGACTGTGTATATTGGTTCCTGACTTCACTGAAAAGTTGCACAGCGATTTACAAAATGGCTTAATTATTTATTTACTAACTAACTAAATAATCACACAGAATTACATAACAAACAGTAGATATTGGTTACTAAAAATGATAGAAAAGTCCCTAGTGGTCTAAGCTGATATGATGACGTGGTAGACAAAGGAAAGGGGTGGGCACTGAGAAAGAGCAGGAAAGACAAAATGGATTCACTACACACAGTCAAAAGTTATATTCATTGAAATGCAAATCCTTTGCACATTAATGGCCGCTCATAATTGCAATTTATATATTTACACCCGTATGTCATTGTTGTCTTCTCTGTTGGAGTCCTCGATTGTCCTGTAATGTTCATCAGAGTCTCTGGTTAACTTTCCTTGAAGTCACAATGTCTTTCGTGGTTGTAGGTGGTTAGAATGGTTACCTCAGAATACCATTCGGAAATGTTCTCCTAGAGTTAATGCTTCGGCGGTTGTCGGTATTCTTGTTCTAGATTTGCGTAATTTCTAGCTGCAGACTAGTAATTATACGCCTAAGATTTGCTCTTATTCTGTAGTGATTGATAGTCTCAGAGTTTCCAGCAGTGTAGCCAAAACTATAGCTGTATGGTCTTCGATGGCCTATAGAATTGTAACCACTCCAACATGGGGACTCTGTCCCTGTGTTCTCTGACTTCTTAACCATTCAATTCGTCCGGCTTACCGTGGGTCTCTTTGTCATGAAATGCACATTTTATTAAGGGTGGTTTAATACTCTGGAGTAGAAAAGGGCAGTTCCATGATGCCTAATGATCTATGCTCATTTGGGCGTGGCCATTGATTTGGTTAACTTTATATGAAAACCCATACTCTCATTTAGAAGGTTAACATCACATTATATCTTTTCACAGATAGTTTCATGTTTAATCACATACGTTTCACAATGTTTAGATGTAAACCTGACAGCTGGGAAATGTACACTTTAAGAGATACAGTTATGTGTGTTTCCTGTCCTTCATGAGATTACCAAATGAAACACACTCATCATACCTGTCCCTTAAGTGTCCACGGACCATTCACACATTCTCAAATATCAATATTGTTTAGTTCTCGCATTTTGGGGATTAGGAGTTTTGAACAAAAGAAGGTCTTTGTTCTCTCTCCCTCAATGCTGCATGGCAGTTTCTACCAGGTATTTATGACCTGTATTCAAGAAAAACACTGTGGAAAGAGAGAGAGAGAGAGGGAGGGGGGGGGGGGGGGGGCTATGATCCTCCCCCCAGGGCACGTCATGACAGTTGGTTAGGGGCTCGTAAGTAAGCATTTCACTGTAAGGTCTACCTGTTGTATTCAGCACATGTGACTAATACAATTTGATTTGATTTGAAATAGCTGTGCAGCTTAGTTCCCATCCAACCTGACAGAGCTTGAGAGGATCTGCAGAGAAGAATGGGAGAAACTCCCCAAATATAGGTGTGCCAAGCTTGTAGCGTCATACCCAAGAAGACTCAATGCTGTAATCACTGCCAAAGGTGCTTCAACAAAGTACTGAGTAAAGGGTCTGAATACTTATGTAAATGCATTATTTTATTTTTTATTCTTTAATAAATTTGCAAACATTTCTAAAAACCTGTTTTGTTTTGTCATTATGGGATATTGTTTTAGAATGATGAGGGGAAAATACAATTTACTACATTTTAGAATAAGGCTGCAACGGAACGAAATGTGGAAAACGTCAAGGGGTCTGAAAACATTCCGAAGGCACTGTACGCAGTGATCTACTCTTTCAAGGGTTTTTCTACAGTTTTACTATTTTCTACATTGTAGAATATTGTAGAGTAACCATTTCTTTTAAACAAATCGAAATATATTTTATATTTCAGATTTATCAAAGTAGTCACCCTTTTCCTTGATGACAACTTTAAACACTCTTGCCATTCTCTCAACCAGCTTCATGAGAGAGAAATTTAATTAAATTAACAGGTGTGATCTAAGCAAAGAGAAACGACAGTCCATCATTACTTTAAGACATGAAGGTCAGTCAATGAGGAAAATTTCAAGAAAGTTTCTTCAAGTGCAGTCACAAAAACCATCAAGCACTTTGATGAAACTGGCTCTCATAAGGACAGCTGCTGAGGTGCAGCTGCAGTGTGATCCCAGTAGGATACCCAACAGTGTGTGTGTCTGTGTCTCTATCGCTCTGTGTGTGTGTGTTTCCACATCTTTTTCTCTGTCCTTAACTGCACCTCAGATTGCTGCCCAAATAAATGCTTCACAGAGTTCAAGTAACAGACAGATCTCAACATCAACTGTTCAGAGGAGACTACATGAATCAGGCCTTCATGGTCAAATTGCTAAAATGAAACCACTACTAAAGGACACCAATAATAAGAAGAGACATGCTTGGGCCAAGAAACATGAGCGATGGACATTAGACCGGTGGAAATCTGTCCTTTGGTCTGATGAGTCCAAATTAAAGATTTTTGATTCCAACCGCCATGTCTTTTTGAGACAGAGTAGGTGAACGGACGATCTCTGCATGTGTGTTTCCCACCGTGAAGCACGGAGGAGGAGGTGTGATGGTGTGCGGGTAATTTGCTGGTGACACTGTCTGTGATTTATTTAGAATTCAAAGAACACTTAACCAGCATGGCTACCACAGCATTCTGCAGCAATACTCCGTCCCATTTGTTTTGCGCTTAGTGGGGCCATCATTTGTTTTTTAAGACAATGACCCAACACACCTCCAGGCTTTGTAAGAGCTATTTTACCAAGAAGGAGAGTAATGGAATGCTGCATCAGATGACCTGGCCTCCACAATCACCCGACCTCAACCCAATAAGATGGTTTTGGATGAGTTAGACTGCAGAGTGAAGGAAAAACAGCCAACCAGTGATCAGCATATTTGGGAACTCAAGACTGTTGGAAAAGCATTCCAGGTGAAGCTGGTTGAGATAATGCCAAGAGTGTGCAAATCTGTCATCAAGGCAAAGGGTGGCTACTTTGAAGAATCAAAAATATTAAATATATTTTGATTTGTTTAACACTTTTTTGTTTACTACAAGATTCCATATGTGTTATTTCATAGTTTTGATTTCTTCACTATTATTCTACAATGTAGAAAATAGTACAAATAAAGAAAAACCCTTGAATGAGTAGGTGTGTCCAAACTTTTGACTGGTACTGTACATCAAGCATCCATCTTAGTCAGGCCTGATATAACAGATGCATAACTTTCTCTTTTCTTTTTCATGTGGGAGTCCTCTGGCCAATCAGTGGTGTTGGCTGGTGTCCAGCCAATCGCATGACTTGTCTTGGACAGGAATATGGTTACCAGATGGTTTTCAGCCCCAACAAATCCGCTAAGCTCCAAAACGGTATGTGTGTGTAAAAAAAACATTTTGAGGCTTACACACCAACCTGTGACCTCAAAATTAATGTGACACACTTCAACTCACTGCACACACTTTCTTAAGTGTGTGTGTGTTCATGTGCATATCTGCCAGAATATGTGTGTGTACTGCATGTGTGTGTATATGCCTGGCCCTGTGTGTATGCATACCTTTCATCCTCATTGCAGCCCTTACCAAACCACCTCAATGATGACCCCTGGTCAATGGATTTCCTGGATGAAGTGCTGTTTTTGGTTACGTGTTTATCATGCATTTTGGCGGTGCCCACCTGTTGGTCATGCGAGGTGTGTGATACTGTGTGTCTGTGTGTGTGCGTGCGTGCATGCATGTGTGTGTGGATTAAAGAATTAAATTAGCTTCGTAGGGAATGTAGTCGTAAGGACCGCCACTACAGTTGGAATGGCGAGCGGGTTTTTCCGATCTGTCCGTAGCGCTGTGCCTGCTGCTGGTCACCTGTTCACAATTAAGACTGGATCTGGATATCTCCCCTGCTCTCCCCTCACTGGCCCCTGCAATCACTGTCTGGACTGGACCGAGCCTCTCCATCACTGGTCTGGGAACAGTTACATTGACACAGTGTGTTCTGAGGAGGTGTCAAATAGGCAGATCAAATTACCAGAAATAAGTCACATTACTCAGTGCTATCCAGTTTTTAAAAACCTCACAGTACATAGATGCTGTTGACCGTCAGGCTTTTAACCATTTTACAATGGGTGCAAATTTGACCAACTAGAATAGCTTAAATTGCCCAGTGTTGCGTAAGTCCTACACCTGCCATAACGTGATATACTTCTGTTTTTTCTTTGTATAATTTTGATGACAATTATCCCCAATTCCCCTAAATGCACGGCTATTACACGCCAAGTGATTTCATCTCTTGTGTGTTTTGGAACAAAAAGACGTACAAAACAGCAGTATAGCAGGCCCGGCTCTTGGCAGTGGAGTGGAAAAGGGAGAATTCAAGGAATCTGCTTGGTGAGAGGCCAGCTCCGGAGTCAGGGGCCAAAGCCGGTGAAACCAAACTGCAGTCTGGCAGTGGCTGCAGCAGGTGCTACCTAAGGCCGGCTGTTTCAAACCCCTATTTCCACTGGC
The DNA here is from genome assembly GCF_013265735.2 of Oncorhynchus mykiss. Taxonomy (NCBI): domain Eukaryota; kingdom Metazoa; phylum Chordata; class Actinopteri; order Salmoniformes; family Salmonidae; genus Oncorhynchus; species Oncorhynchus mykiss. The sequence continues at coordinate 70,687,869 of NC_048567.1, forward strand.
TGAAAACTATTTTAATGAGAAATGCAGAGATGGATAATAAAGAGAGAGAGAGAGAAAGAGAAAGAGCAAGCGAGACAAAGAAAGAAAGAGAGGGAGAGCAAGCGAGACAAAGAAAGAAAGAGAGGGAGAGCGAGCGAGCGAGACAAAGGAAGAGAGAGAGGGAGAGCGAGCGAGACAAAGGAAGAGAGAGAGGGAGAGCGAGTGAGACAAAGGAAGAGAGAGAGGGAGAGCGAGCGAGCGAGCGAGAAAGAGAAATTAGCAGGTGAGGTGTTTTTGTCAAGAACCTTTCAGCGGGCGTTCAGGGAGCCATACACAGCTACATTGTCTAACCTTGAAACTTTGAAACCCTGCCTGTGGATACTAAGGTCTTTAGGGAGGTGGAGAGAGAAGGGGTAGGGAGAGAAGGATAGAGAGAAGACAGGGAGAATGAGAAAGAGAGAGAGACGGCTGGGTTAGAGAGAGTTAGAGAGAGGGAGAAAGAGAAAAATATATTGGGTGAGAAAGTGTAGAGAGAGAGAAAAAAACTGAGTGAACAAAGGAGAAAGAGGTCTATTTAATAATATATGACGTATTTTGAGAGATTGACAGTTGTGTGATATGAAATACCAGGTGTATATTTCCTCCTCCATCTCAGTAATAACAACAGATGTTAGGTAATAATAATTGCACCCGGTACATTACCGGATATATCACAAATGAAGTGCAATCAGGCGTGTGCGTACTCTCATCACAAATCTGGCCACAACTGCTGGCACTGACTATGTCCTAAATACCTACTCTCCCTGTGGCACCTCAACTTGTTGTTGTTGTCTACACATTTTATTTAATCATCTGTCAACTAACTTTATGTTGACTTTCCCACAGTCTGTCTAAGCAACAGCTGCAGTGTGATCCCAGTAGGATACCCAACAGTGTGTGAGTACGTGTGTGTCTCTTATCTCTATCGCTCTCTGTGTGTGTTTCCACATCTTTCTCTCCGTCCTTACCCAGTGGGGATCCCAGATGGATATACACTGTAAGAACATAGAACTGAGGAATCATGGATGTGTTTCAGGTGTGATCCGTGCTATGGACTTGAGAGAGATCACTGTTTCATTACAAATTTAACAAAAATGTACAGTACCAGTCAAAAGTTTGGACACACCTACTCATTCAAGGGTTTTTCTTTATTTTGACTGTTTTCTACATTTTAGAATAATAGTGAAGACATCAAAACTGTGAAAGAACACATATGTAATCATGTTATAACCTAAAAAAGGGTGTAACGAATCTAAATATATTTTATATTTGAGATTTTTCAAAGTAGCCACCCTTTGCCTTGATGACAGCTTTGCACACTCTTAACATTCTCTCAATCAACTTCATGAGGTAGTCACCTTGAATGCATTTCAAATAACAGGTGTGGCCTTGTTAAAAGTACATTTGTGGAATTTCTTTCCTTCTTAATGCGTTTGAGCCAATCAGTTGTGTTGTGACAAGGTAGTGGTGGTATACAGAAGAGCCCTATTTGGAAGAAGACCAAGTCCATATTATGGCAAGAACAGCTCAAATAAGCAAAGAGAAATGACAGCACATCATTACTCTAAGACATGAAGGTCAGTCAATCTGGAAAATGGAAAACTTTTAAAGTTTCTTCAAGTGCAGTCGCAAAAAACATCAAGCACTATGATGAAACTGGCTCTCATGAGGACCGCCACAAGAAGGAAAGACCCAGACTTACCTCTGCTTCATTAGAGTTACCGGCCTCAGAAATTGCAGCCCAAATAAATGTTTCACAAACTTCAGATAACAGACACATCTCAACATCAACTGTTCAGAGGAGACTGCGTGAATCAGGCCTTCATGGTCAAATTGCTACAAAGAGGAGGTGTGATGGTGTGGGGGTGATTTTTATTTATTTTTTATTTATTTTATTTCACCTTTATTTAACCAGGTAGGCTAGTTGAGAACAAGTTCTCATTTGCAACTGCGACCTGGCCAAGATAAAGCATAGCAGTATGAGCAGACAACACAGAGTTACACATGGAGTAAACAATTAACAAGTCAATAACACAGTAGAAAACAAAGGGGGAGTCTATATACAATGTGTGCAAAAGGCATGAGGTAGGCGAATAATTACAATTTTGCAGATTAACACTGGAGTGATAAATGATCAGATGGTCATGTACAGGTAGAGATATTGGTGTGCAAAAGAGCAGAAAAATAAATAAATAAAAACAGTATGGGATGAGGTAGGTGAAAATGGGTGGGCTATTTACCAATAGACTATGTACAGCTGCAGCGATCGGTTAGCTGCTCAGATAGCTGATGTTTGAAGTTGGTGAGGGAGATAAAAGTCTCCAACTTCAGCGATTTTTGCAATTCGTTCCAGTCACAGGCAGCAGAGTACTGGAACGAGAGGCGGCCAAATGAGGTGTTGGCTTTAGGGATGATCAGTGAGATAACGATTTGCTAGTGTCAGTGATTTATTTAGAATTCAAGGCACACTTAACCTGCATGATTAACACAGTATTCTACAGCGATACGGCATCCCATCTGGTTTGTGCTTAGTGGGACCATCATTTGTTTTTCAACAGGACAATAACCCAACACACCTTCAGGCTACGTAAGGGCTATTTGACCAAGAAGGAGAGTGACGGAGTGCTGCATCAGATGACCTGGCTTCCACAATCACCTGACCTCAACCCAAATGAGATGGTTCGGGATGAGTCGGACCGTAGAGTGAAGGAAAATCAGACAACAAGGGCTCTCAGCATATGTGGGAACTCCTTCAAGACTGTTGGAAAAGCATTCCAGGTGAAGCTAGTTGAAAGAATGCCAAGAGTGTGCAAAGCTGTCATCAAGGCAGCTTTGAAGAATCTAAAATCTAAAATTGAATTGTTAGTTACTACATGATTACATATGTGCTATTTCCTAGTTTTGATGTCTTCACCACTGTTCTGGGGCAGCAGGGTAGCCTAGTGGTTAGAATGTTGGGCTAGTAACTGAAAGGTTGCAAGTTCAAATCTCTGAGCTGACAAGGTACAAATCTGTCCTTCTGCCCCTGAACAAGGCAGTTAACTGTTCCTAGGCCGTCATTGAAAATAAGAATTTGTTCTTAACTGACTTGCCTAGTTAAATAAGGGTAAAAAAAATAAAAAAATATACAATTTAGAAAATAGTAAAAATAAGAAAAACCCTTGAATGAGTAGCTGTGTCCAAACTTTTGACTGATACTGTATCTCCAACACGTTGTGCCAAAGAATCACTCAATGATTCTTTGTTCACTTCATTGCCAGATGGAAGAGAATGTGAGGGCTTTTCCAAGAGCAAGACCAAACTTGTGTTTGTGTATCCAGAGATAAAGATGGTCACAGAGAGAAAATAGATTGATGTTCCTGTCCTCAAGAGGATTGCTGTTTTCCTAACACGTTGAATTGTACAAATGCAACACAATGTAACTTGGAACAGTAAACATCAGAGAACCAATATTGTATTTTCTACCTTCAGATGTATCCCGATTTCTCCAACATGATCTCAAAGGGATTCCCCTGTGTGCTGAGAAAGGCCTCATATTGACTTGCTTTGAAGCATTGAGGGAGCACATTTGAAAGATGGTACCAATTTCAGCTGTGTTCCTTTAAAGACACAAACGTAGATCTCACAGAGAGCTGGAGCTTCGATGTGTGAAACCTCCTTGTTCCCCATAGCTTTTGATACACAACGACTAACTGACGTGTGTGGTACCACACGTTTCCTTCCAACTCATTCCAGCTGTTCTTATGACCGGAGTAATTTGTCACCAGAACATGAGAGGGCTCGGTTCCCATTGGGTTTCAATGTCACCAGGCTACAAATCAAATGTTATTTGTAATGTGCTTCGTCAACAATAGGCGTAGACTATTGTATTAGTCACATGCGCCGAATACAACAGTGAAATGCTTACTTACCAGCCCTAACCAACATTGCTGTTAAAAAAAATACGGATAAGAATAAGAGGTAAAAGTAACAAGTAATTAAGAGCATAACAATATATACAGGGGGGTGCCGGTACAGAGTCAATGTGTGGGGGCACCAATTAGTTGAGGTGGTATGTACATGTAGGTAGAGTTAATGTGACTATGCATAGATGACAACAGAGAGTGGCAGTGGTGTGGAGAGTGGAGGGGGGGGGGGGGCAATGCAACTAGTCTGGGTAGCCATTTGACTAGATGTTCAGGAGTCTTATGGTTTGGGGGTAGAAGCTGTTTAGAAGCCTCTTGGACCTAGACTTGGAGCTCCGGTACCGCTTGCCATGTGGTAGAGAGAGAACAGTCTATGACTGGGGTGGCTCGAGTCTTTGGCAATTTTTTGGGCCTTCCTTTGACACCGCCTGGTATAGAAGTCCTGGATAGCAAGGAGCTCGACCCCAGTGATGTACTGGGCCGTACTCATCACCCTCTTTAGCGCCTTGGGATCGGGTGCCTTGCAGTTTCCTTACCAAGCAGTGATGCAGTCAGTCAATATGCTCTTAATTGTGCAGCTGCAGAACTTTTAAGGATTTGAGGACCCATGCCAAATCTTTTCAGCCTCCTGAGGGGAAGTGGCGCTGTCGTGCCCACTTCACAACTGTCTGGGTGTGTGTGGATTATGTCAATTTCTTAGTGATGTGGGCACAGAGGAACTTGAAGCTCTCGACCCGCTCCACTACAGCCTCATCGATGTGGATGAGGGCGTGCTCGCCCCTCCATTTATTGTAGTCCACAATCAACTCCTTTCTTGCTGACATTGAGGGAGAGGTTGTTATGATGGCACCACACTGCCAGGTCCTTGACCTCCTCCATATAGGCTGCCGTATCGTCATCTGTGATCAGTCTTACCACTGCTGTGTTGTCAGGTTGTTGTTTACACCTGTTTAAAGGTCTTACTCATCAGCTACGGAGAGTGAGATCAGACAGTCGTTCGGAACAGCTGGTGCTCTAATGCATGGTTCAGTGTTACTTGCCTCGAAGTGAGCATAGAAGACATTTAGCTAATCTGGTAGGCTTGTGGTTTGGTTTCCTTTGTAATCTGTGATAGTTTACACAACCTGATGAGCATCAGAGCCGGCATAGTAGGATTTGATCTTAGTCCTGTATTGATGCTTTGCCTGTTTGATGGCCCATCGGATGTCGTAGTGGGCTTTCTTATAAATGTCTGGATTAGTGTCCCTCTCCTTGAAAGTGACAGCTCTATCCTTTAGCTCAGTGTGGATGTTGCCTGTAATATGTGGCTTCTACAGTGTAAACCCCAATGTTCTGTCATTACTCCAAACTTTTTAAGAAACCCGTTGCACTTAATATATCAGTTACTTAAAGTGATTTTGAAGTCATTACTCAAACCAATTGTGAACATATAGGGGGGTCCAGATTTGAGTTGTATCAGATTAAAAATGATGATTAACAACCCCATGAAGCCATGCCTCCAATATAATATCACATTGAGCCTTGCCTTTTTGAGTGAATTGTAGAGTTACCAACCATGACTGTAGTTGTTAGTGACAGAGACATGGTTGTTGAATTGTGACCGACCGCCTTGATTCGGTCATATGTAGCAAAATTTGCAATGGTGTTTTTTTTACATTGGATAAAAGCAGAGACAGAGAGCAACCAAATGGTATATTATGCACTGTATCTGAGGAACAATGGGGAAGTAATTATGCTTTGAAAGTTCATAAACTTGCAAGCCCACTTTTGAGAAAATGGCCCTTGAATGTTTTGGTATACCTACTGGAGAGCTCTTCTTTGTCTACACTCATTGAGCATTGTTCACACCCTCTTAAGTAAGTAATGCCATCTAAAACAATAATCTGATTCCATTACGTGGGACTGTATCCATAATTGAAGTAGATTCAAGTAAATGTTTTTAGTTCCAAATATTAAGCTGATAAGTCAGCACCAACATTTTGAAGGTCCTAGCAGATTTGCTAAACAACAGGTTTCACATTTTGACTACTTGATGTCCTAGGGACAGTTAGTACAGAACTGTTTGTCATTGCAACATGCCAAAAAGATTAAGATTACAAGAGAGGGGCTCTGGGATTTAAATCAAACAAAATGTTATTTGTCACATACAAATTGTTAGCAGATGTTAATGCGAGTGAAGCGAAATGCCTGTGCTTCTGGTTCTGGTTCAGACAGTGCAGTAATATCTAACAGGTAATCTAACAATTCCCCAACAACTACATAATACACAAAAATATAAAAGGGGTGAATGAGACTATGTACATATACATATAAGGATGAGCGATGGCCGAGCGTCATAGGCAAGGTGCAATAGATGGTATTAAATACAATACAATATAATATACATGTGATATGAGTAATGTAAGATATGTAAACATTATTAAAGTGGCATTATTTGAAGTGCCATTGTTTAAAGTGACTAGTGATCCATTTGTTAGAGTGACAGGGTCTCCATGTAGGCAGCAGCCTCTCTGAGTTAGTGATGGCCTTGAGCTAGAAGCTGTTCTTCAGTCTCTCTGTCCCAGCTTTGATTCACCTTTACTGACATCGCCTTCTGTATGGTAGTGGTGTGAACAGGCAGTGGCTCGGTTGGTTGTTGTCTTTGAAGATATTTTTGCCTTCCTGTGACATCGGGTGCTATAGGTATCATGGAGGGCAGGTAGTTTGCCCCCAGTGATGCATTGTGCAGACCGCACCACCTTCTGGAGAGCCTTGCGGTTGAGGGTGGAGCAGTTACCATACCAGGCTGTGATACGGCCCGACAGAATGCTCTCGATTGTGGATCTGTAAAAGTTAGTCGGGGTTTTGGGTGGCAAGTCAAATTTCTTCTGCCTCCTGAGGTTGAAGAGGCACTGTAGCACCTTCTTCACCACATTGCCTGTGTGGGTGAACCATTTTAATTTATCGTTGATGTGTACGCAGATGAACTTAAAACGTTCCACTTTCTCCTCTGCTGTCCCTTCGATGTGGATAGGGGGGTGCTCCCTCTGCTGTTTCCTGAAGTCCACAATCATCTCCTTTGTTTTGTTGAAGTTGAGTGAGAGGTTATTTTCCTGACACCACACTCCGAGTGCCCTCACCTACTCCCGGTAGGCCGTCTAGTTGTTGTTGGATACCAAGACCACTACTGTTGTGTCATCTGCAAACTTGATGATTGAGTTGGAGGCATGCATGGCCACGAAGTCATGTGTGAACAGCGAGTACATGAGGGGGCTGAGCACGCACCCTTGTGGGGCCCCAGTGTTGAGGGTCAGTGAGGTGGAGATGTTGTTTCCTACCTTCACCACCTGGGGGTGGCCCATCAGAAAGTCCAGGACCCAATTGCACAGGGGGGGTTGAGGCCCAGGGCCTCCAGCTTGATGATAAGCTTGGAGGGTACTATGGTGTTAAATGCTGAGCTGTAGTCAATGAACAGCATTCTTACATAGGTATTCCTCTTGTCCAGATGGGATAGGACAGTGTGCAGTGTGATGGTGACTGCATCATCTGTGGACTTGTTAGGGCGTTATGCAAACTGAAGTGGGTCTAGGGTGGCCGGTAGGGTGGAGGGGAAGGAAGCATGACGTCGGTGGAAGCATGATGTCGGTGTCCATGACGTGGCTGGTTTTCTTTTTGCAGTCCGTGATTTCTTGGAGACCCTGCCACATAAGTCTTGTGTCTGAGCCGTTGAATTGCGACTCCACTTTGTCCCTGTACTGGCATTTCACTTGTTTGATTAACTTGCGGAGAGAATAACTACACTGTTTATATTCAGCCATATTCCAAGACCATTCTCCATGGATAAATGCTGTGGTTAGCACTTTCAGTTTTGCAGCGAAAGCCACCATCCATCCACAGTTTCTGGTTAGGGTAGGTTTTAATAGACACAGTGGGTACAAGATCTCCAATGAACTTCCTCATAAATTCACTCACCGAGTCAGTTTACTTTAGTAGGTGCCTATTCAGCTTTACGGGAAAGAGTATCATCTGATGTGTCTGGAGTATAATTCTGTATACATATGGTTTTATCAGGACTTCCTGCCCAAGATGCAGTAAACACAATTCATGATTAAGACTTTTCAGGACTGATTAAAATGTAGCATAGTGAAAACTAAGTACATGTTTATTTTCTTTCTTCCAGGACTGATGAAATGTCCGCTACCAAGTTTTTTTTAATCAATGATTCTGTATCTCTTCCTTTGAAACGCTTTCTGAGGCAGGTGCCTTGGCAGTTAGTATAAAGGTACACAAATCCGGCTGTTAAAGGAGCCTCAAATTAAGTAAGGGCTGGCCATTTTGTTTGTTTTTACCTGTTATTGAATGTTTGTTAGTGGTGTTAATACTGATTTGTTGTGTGGTTTTTGTGTGGCTTTTCTGAAGTATCTATTGTCAGAGTTTTGGTTGCACACATGTAAATTCTCTTGATGAGAAAACCCAATGTAAACCTGATACACAAAATATTATCTGAGGTACAGGGAAAGAAACGAAAGAAACCTCTGTTTTGACTTTCTTGTGAGGCCTGATCACCCTAGGCTATGTTAACACTAGTCGTTAGGATGGAGTCAGTCCTAGGTGTGATTCCGAACAAGAGAAGGAGAGAGAGAGAGAGAGAGAGAGAGAGAGAGAGAGAGAGAGAGAGAGAGAGAGAGAGAGAGAGAGAGCGAGTGCTGCCCCTGAATGAGGGACACATGTCTCTAGTCTATTTTACCATTACCTTATGGGATACCATTTTTTTATTTTTTATTTCACCTTTATTTAACCAGGTACACTAGTTGAGAACAAGTTCTCATTTACAACTGCAACCTGGCCAAGATAGAGCAAAACAGTGCGACAGAAACAGCAACATAGAGTTACACATATAATAAACAAGCGTACAGTCAATAACACAATAAAAAAAGAAAGTCTATATATAGTGTGTGCAAATGGCATGAGGAGGTAAGGAAATAAATAGGCCATAGTAGCAAAATAATTACAATTTAGCAGATTAACACTGAAGTGATAGATGAGCAGATGATGATAAGCAGATGATGGTGTGTAAGTAGTGATACTGGTGTGCAAAAGAGCAGCAATGTAAATAAAAACAATATGGGGATGAGGTAGGTAGATTGGGTGGGCTATTTACAGATGGACTATGTACAGCTGCAGCGATCGGTTAGCTGCTCAGATAGCTGATGTTTAAAGTTAGTGAGGGAAATGTAAGTCTACAGCTTCAGCGATTTTTGCAATTTGTTCTAGTCACTGGCAGCAGAGAACTGGAAGGAAAGGTGGCCAAAGTAGGTGTTGGCTTGGTGGATGACCAGTGAGATATAACTGCTGGAGCACGTGCTACAGGTGGGTGTTGTTATCGTGACCAGTGAGCTGAGATAAGGTGGAGCTTTACCTAGCATAGACTTATAGATGACCTGGAGCCAGTGGCTCTGGCGACAAATATGTAGCGGAGGCCAGCCGACTAGGGCATACAGGTCGCAGTGGTGGGTGGTATAAGGTGCTTTGGTAACAAAATGGATGACACTGTGATAGACTACATTCAATTTGCTGAGTAGAGTATTGGAAGCTATTTTGTAGATGACATCGCTGAAGTTGAGGATCGGTAGGATAGTCCGTGTTACTAGGGTAAGATTGGTGGCGTGAGTGAAGGAGGCCTTGTTGCGAAATAGGAAGCAGATTCTAGATTTGATTTTGGATTGGCGATGTTTGATATGAGTGTGGAAGGAGAGTTTACAGTCTAGCCAGACAACTAGGTATTTGTAGACGTCCAAGTATTCTAGGTCAGAACCGTCCAGAACCGTCCATGCTAGTCGAGCGGGTGGGTGCGGGCAGCGAACGGTTGAAAAGCATGCATTTGGTTTAACTAGCGTTTAAGAGCAGTTGGAGGCCACGGAAGGAGTGCTGTAAGATGTTGTTAAGTTAAGATGGAGTCATCAAGGGTTGTAATTCCATTTTTTTTGATTTTTTTTTTGATTTAACAGGCATTGAGAAACTGATCTGTCATCAACATGCCACTGGGAACAAAAGCTCCAGCTGAAATGTCATTGCCAGAATCCATAAATTAAATTGTGTAAGAAGCATATGTGTAACTCTATGAAGCGAAGGTTTTAAAGTTGGATTGTACAACCCAGAATGAAGGGTTTGAAAGTGTCTGTGGTTTTATGCATTGATTTTGTTTACTTACTACTCTGATTATAGATTTTAGCTTTAGTATGATGACTGAATTAAATTAGATTCACTCCGGTTCATTACAATAAATCATAATAAAATCATGTATTTTGACATAGAAGATAAAATATAATGCTTACCTTAAAATGTTATGATTATTATCACACAATTGATAAGAGGATGGAATGTGATGGAAATTGTATCTCGTGAAGAGACAGCTTGAAATGTTTTATTTTGTCTTAGTGTCATAAATAATTATTGGTTCCTGCCTGTGCTTGGTAAAGATATGGACCCCCTCCTTAGGACCATTTAGCGGAATGCCCTGAATATGTTCTATAAGTTAAGATAGGAGACGGTGCCAGACACATGCAGGAACCAACCATATGAACTATGCCTATGTAACGTGTCTGTAAACAGTATATAAGCTATCTAATGGGACTACCCCGGGAGAGCTCCTAATCGTTGTGTACTGGGTGCATTGAGTTGGTTGGATACTCCCCAGAGCGCTGATAATAAAAAAATGTTCATTTAAGTACATTTAAATGTGTAGAATTTCCATGACATGCCTTTCACTGAGGAGTGGCATCCGTCTGGCCACACTACCATGAATACCTGATTGGTGGAAGCTGCAGAGATGGTTGTTCTTCTGGAAGGTTCTCCCATCTCCACAGAGGAAATCTGGAGCACTGTCAGAGTGAACATCAGGTTCTTGGTCACCTCCCTGAACAAGGCCTTTCTCCCCCGATTGTTCAGTTTGGCCGGGCGGCCAGCTCTAGGAAGAGTGTTGTCTCTGTGTAGGGGATCAGAACGGAGCTGGAATGCTGTTAGGAGTAACGGTCTGTGTTAATGGTTTGTCTTCATCTGTCATGCTCACCTCAGATGCTGCAGAGACTGCTTGGAGTCATTTGTAGTGGTGGACTGGAGTGGCTGGGATGCTTTACTTTAGAAGACGTACAGCAGCATTGTTATGTTTATGATATCCAGATCCCTGTCTCTTTCTCCGTCCACACACACATGTTGATCTGAGAACACTCAACAGTGTGCGTGTGTGTGTGTTCTCTGTGAGCTTCATCGCTTCCTGCTAGCACATTGTCCTGACACACACTGTAGCCTCTGGAGCCTCCTGACCAGCTGTCCCCTTGCACCCTTTGCACCACTCGACCCTCTAACTGCTTCCCCAGAGCAGAGCTGCAGTGAGTTTCTCCATTGGTTTACTTGTGTTAATCACCCGGTGAAGAACAGAGGGAGCCCCGACTACAGAGACTTTAACACTATAGCAGATCAGCCAGCTAGCAAAACAAACACACATCAATCACAATCTCTCTGTCTTTCGCTCTCTCGCTCCATCTCTCTCTTTCTCTTTCTCTCTCTTGACTCAGTTTCTGAATCTCTGTATGACTCTCTCATGATGTATTTTCCTAACATTGTCTCTAAAACACTCTCTCTCAACAATATCCCTATCACCCTCTCTCAACAATATCAATTCAATTCAAGGGGATTTATTGGCATGGGAAACATATGTTAACATTGCCAAAGCATGTGAAGTAGATAATATACAAAAGTGAAGAAAAAAAACAATAAAAATGAACAGGAAACATTACACTCACAGACGTTCCAAAAGAATAAAGACATTACAAATGTCATTCTATGTATATTTACAGTGTTGTAGCGATGTGCAAATGGTTGAAGTACAAAAGGGAAAATAAATTAACATAAATATGGGTTGTATTTACGATATCTCTCACACCCTCTCTCTCAACAATACCCTCTCACTCAATAATATCTCTATCACCCTCTCTCTCAACAGAATCTCTATCACCCTCTCTCTCAATAATATCTCTACCTCTCTCAGTAATATCTCTATCACCTCTCTCAGTAATATCTCTATCTCTCTCAGTAATATCTCTATCACCCTCTCTCTCAATTATATCAATTCAATTCAAGGGGCTTTAATGTCATGGGAAACATATGTTAACATTAAAGCATGTGAAGTAGATAATATACAAAAGTGAGAAAGAAAAACAAGAAAAATGAACAGTAAACATTACACTCAGACGTTCCAAAAGAATAAAGACATTACAAATGTCATATTATGTATATTTACAGTGTTGTAACGATGTACAAATGGTTAAAGTACAAAAGGGAAAATAAATAAGCATAAATGTGGGTTGCATTTACAATGGTGTTTGTTCTTCACTGGTTGACCTTTTCTTGTGGCAACAGGTCACAAATCTTGCTGCTGTCATGGTACACTGTGGAAATTTCACCAAGTAGATATGGGAGTTTATCAAAATTGGGTTTGTTTTCGAATTCTTTGTGGATCTGTGTAATCTGAGGGAAATGTGTGTCTCTAATATGGTCATACATTGGGCAGGAGGTTAGGAAGTGCAGCTCAGTTTCTACCTCATTTTGTGGGCAGTGAGCACATAGCCTGTCTTCTCTTGAGAGCCAGGTCTGCCTATGGCAGCCTTTCTCAATAGCAAGGCTATGCTCACTGAGTCTGTACATAATCAAAGCTTTTCTTAAGTTTGGGTCAGTCACAGTGGTCAGGTATTCTGGGCCAAATATCATTCTAGTTCGCTCTGTTTTTTAAAATCTCTATAAGAACCTATCTCTCAACAATATCTCCAAAACCCTCTCTCTCAACAATATCTCTGAAACCCTCTCTCTCAACAATATCTCTGTAACCCTCTCTCTCAACAATATCTCCAAAACCCTCTCTCTCAACAATATCTCTATCACCCTCTCTCTCAACAATATCTCTATCACCCTCTCTCTCAACAATATAAATTCAATTCTAAGGGATTTAATGTCATGGGAAACACATGTTAACATTGCCAAAGCATGTGAAGTAGATAATATACAGAAGTGAGAAAAAAAAAAACAGTTAACATTACACTCACAGAAGTTCCAAAAGAATAAAGACATTACAAATGTCATATTATGTATATATACAGTGTTGTAATGTACAAACATAAATATGGGTTGTATTTACAATATCTCTCACACCCTCTCTCTCAATAATATCTCTATCACCCTCTCTCTCAACAATATCTCTATCACCCTCTCTCTAAATAATATCTATATCACCCTCTCTCAATAATATCTCTAACTCTCTCTCTCTCTCTCTTTCTCCCATTGTGTGGCAATGGCCTTGAGAGTATTTCAAGACACCCTTCATAATTCTTCACATCCTTGTCTCAGTTGGAATATTGTTCCACCACATCTTACACGCAGCTTCTCAAACCAAAGACGAGAAAAACATGCCACAGAGAGTCTGCCTTTTGTCATCATGCCTCGGCTAAAATAATACAGATCATTTCACACGTGGAACCTCTTAAAATCAGGGAAAATATTTACAGTTTTTGCAGAGATCTCTATTTCATCTCCCTGTCAGTGTGTAGGCGTATAGCATTTTAATTGAAATGTTAATATTGCATTATTTACAGGTAAGATTTTGAAGGTTAATGGCAGATGAGATGGGCAAATAAAGTGGATATTTGAAGAGGCTTGATTTACATGTACCCCCATGTCCCCAACATCAAATGTGTTGTTTTTAACACCTCTGAATCACTGAGCACTTGTTGAGCAGCACTTGTTGAGCAGAACTTGTTGAGCAGCACTTGTTGAGCAGCACTTGTTAATAAAAGACAAATAATACACAACACACACCAGCAACTGCGGTCCTCAACTCAACATAAAAACGTGCAGAGCCCAGTGATTTTTAAGAATTCACTGTACGCCTCGCAACATGTTTGGCTTATTTTCATATTCACAGTGTTATTCCTCACCGCATGGCAACAACAAAAACAAACCATCGTTGCCTGAGTGAAATCTTTGGCCACCAACTTGTTTTGGTTGTTTGTCACTTGGAGTGCTGACATGCTCACAATGCCTTTTTGTTTTCACAGGGTTAGGTTGTAATACAGGATCAGAGGTCATTATCACACCTACCACCAACTGGGATCTTCAACACAACATAAATAACATGTGTAGAGACCAGTGCTTACCCAGCAACGAAATTACAGCCATCAACAGACTTCTGTCCGGCACATCTAATGTGCTTCTTTTGTGTCTAAACTACAGATCAACTAGGACCATTGGCTGGTATTGCTCTCTCTTTGAACAAGTTGTCCTGCTTGTTGAGGTTTCCCTTCATGTTGACGTGCTGTGTTCTGTGAACCATCATGGTCTGTGCTACTGTCCAATCACCGCCAGCTACAACGAACAGCAACATCAGTGTTCAACCACACTTCAACATGGGAGAACTCAGAGAGCTCACCTCTAAAACAATGCTTTGATACCTAGAGGTGAGTGATTGTGATGGCTTTAGTATGGTGTGTGTCTTATTTGGCTTTGCCCATAAACGTGTTACGTAAAGTATTGTTGTAGCTGCTTTAGCTATCATCAAGGCCTTCCTCTGATTGACTAACGTGTCTTGTTGTCAGTAGACATGAATATGTTTCTCTCATGTAATCGTGCAGGATATTGTACTCTTGTGATTTGTGATGGTGGTGTGATTTCTGTTCCTACTTGTTGAGCTTATACTGTTCTGCCATTGTGTGGACTCTCCATACTCTCTGCTATTCATATGTGTGTGTGATTGTGTGCATGTCTGTGTGCACAGGTTTATGTGTATGCGCTTGTCCAACTGCATGTGCTTTAGCATGTATAGTGTGTGTGTGTGTGCTTAATCATGTCTTGTGTGTATGAATGTGTGTGTGCGTATATTTAAGCATGTCTTGTGTGTGTGTGTGTGTGTGTGTGTGTGTGTGTGGGTGTCTGATCTAGACTTGTCTGAATCTTCCCTCCTGTCATGTGTTAGCGGTGGACGTGTAATGAGGTTATATATCACTGAGAGGCTGGAGGCTTTCAGCGTGGAGCACACACCCACCCACCCACCCACCCACACACTCACACAATCAGAAACACATTGGGCTTCTCTCCCTCTCCCAAATCCAGTGCTTCTGCCTCACAATCCCAGCAGCACTGACTATAGTACTGTTTTCCCCACACAACCGTCCAGAAAAGATCTGCTGATTGCCTGAGTGAAATGTTTGGCCTCCAACTTGTTTTGGTTGTTTGTCACTCGGAGTGCTGACATGCTCATAATGACGTATGTTTGCGCAGAGTTAGGTTGCAATATAGTATCATACGTCATCAGTGTATTTGGACTCGTTGTGGTATGGCATTCCTCCACTTAATGTCACAACAGATCACTAAACAAACAATATTTTTCTGTGAAAGGACCCCAGTGTTTCACTCACACGTTTTACCGTAACACAGATTCAAGACAGTGATGCAAATTTAGCAATGTAAGTCAAACATCTCACCAGATGTGGATCACCGGTGTCTGTGAGTGAGGAGGTGTGTTTCTGGTTTTTAGGTGCATTAGTCACGCTTAGGACTGAAGAATAATACACAGGAAATGACTGACCCAGTTACCTGCAACAGAGAGAGAAAGAGACAGGTTACTACTGTTTATGGCCTTGTTAAGATGACCATTGTTCATGGTCCGGAATGCCATCTCGACCATCTCAAATCCCACCGTACCTTCAACGCTATGCAATCTGGTTTCCGAGCTGGTCAAGGGTGCACCTCAGCCACGCTCAAGGTCCTGAACGATATCATAACCACCATCAATAAAAAACAGTACTGTGCAGCCGTCTTCATCGACCTGGCCAAGACTTTCGACTCTCAATCACTGTATTCTTATCGGCAGACTCAACAGCCTTGGTTTCTCTGATGACAGCCTCGCCTGGTTCACTAACTACTTCTCAGATAGAGTTCAGTGTGTCAAATTGGAGGGCCTGTTGTCCGGACCTCTGGCAGTCTCTATGGGGGTGACACAGGGTTCGATTCTCGGGCCGACTCTATTCTCTGTATACATCAATGATGTCGCTCTCGCTGCTGGTGATTCTTTGAATCACCTCTACGCAGACGACACCATTCTGTATACCTCTGTCCCTTCTTTGGACACTGTTTTATCAAACCTCCAGATGAGCTTCAAAGCCTTACAACACTCCTTCCGTGGCCTCCAACTGCTCTTAAACGCTAGTAAAACTAAGTACATGCTCTTCAACAGATCGCTGCCCACACCTACCCACCCGTCCAGCATCACTACTCTGGACAGTTCTGACCTAGAATATGTGGACGACTATAAATAGTCTGGTTAGACTGTAAACTCTCCTTCCAGACTCACATTAAGCATCTCCAATCCAAAATGAAATCTAGAATCGGCTTCCTATTTCGCAACAAAGCCTCCTTCACTCATACTGCCAAACATACCCTCGTTAAACTGATTACCCTGCCGATCCTTGACTTCAGCGATGTCATTAACAAAATTGCCTTCAACACTCTCCACAGCAAATTGGATGTAGTCTATCACAGTGCCATCCGTTTTGTCACCAATGCCCCACATACTACCCACCACTGCGACCTGTATGCAGTCGTTGGCTGGCCCTCGCTTCATATTCGTCGCCAAACCCACTGGCTCCAGGTCATCTATAAGTCTTTGCTAGGTTAAGCTCCGCCTTAACTCAGCTCACTGGTCACCATAGCAACACCCACCCGTAGCACATGCTCCAACAGTTACATCTCACTGGTCATCCCCAAAGCCAACACCTCCTTTGGATGCCTTTCCTTCCAGTTCTCTGCTGCCAATGACTGGAACGAATTGCAAAAATCACTGAAATTGGAGTCTTATATCTCCCTCACTAACTTCAAGCATCTGCTGTCAGAGCAGCTTACCGATTGCTGCAGCTGTACACAGCCCATCTGTAAATAGCCCTTCCATCCAACCAACTACCTACCTCATCCCCATATTGTTTTTTTTGTTTTTTTCTGTTCTTTTGCACACCAGTATTTATACTTGCACATCCTCTCCTGCACATCTCTCACTCCAACGTCAGTTGCTAAATTGTATTGTGGCCTAAATTGCCATTGTGGCCTATTTTTGGCCTTACCTCCTTCCTTCATTTGCACACACTGTATACCGATTTTCTATTGTGTTATTGACTGTATGCTTGTTTATCCCATGTAACTCTGTGTTGTTGTTTTTGTCGCACCGCTTTGCTTTATCTTGGCCAGGTCGCAGTTGTAAATGAGAACTTAGAACTCAACTGGCCTACCTAGTAAAAATAAAGGTCAAATATATATCTTTTTAAGAATGGGTGTGTGTCTATGCTCAGACATTTGCGTCTGTGTGTGTGTGTGTGTGTGTGTGTGTGTGTGTGTGTGTGTGTGTGTGTGTGTGTGTGTGTGTGTGTGTGTGGTGAAACACTGAGGAGCTTCGTAAATATTTGCGGGAACATTCCATACATCAAATTTTCCTGTGCTGTCCTGAGCCGTCAGTGTTCCTCATGTCCATTCTGGCAGGAAAACCAGCCTTGCACGAGATTCTACCTGAGATTCTACCCGCCAGTCACATGATACAGCTCAACCAATAGAATAGTGTTAAAGGTTCAGAGGTCATATGGTTTGCCCAACCATTGTACAATGAGGAAGCAAGAGAGAGATGCTGAAAATGTTTAGAATATGCAGTATAATTGACCTTTTACTCTGTAACAAACTGCTTTAGAGTGAAGGCATGAACCGTGCTACTTGAGCGTTCAAACAAGGACTTCACAGAGGATGTAATGAAAATGCAGGATTTGTGGTGAAAGAGCACACATTTATCAATAGTTTCTATAGAATCATCGATAATCATACTGTAGGCTACTATGTATTCCCAAATTGGCGTAAATTGCTGCGTGGAATTTGGCGGTGGAGAACCTAGAATTTGGAGGTGGATAATTCTGGAATTTGGAGGTGGAGAATTCTGGAATTTGGAGGTGGAGAACCTAGAATTTGGAGGTGGAGAATTCTGGAATTTGGAGGTGGAGAATTCTGGAATTTGGAGGTGGAGAATTCTGGAATTTGGAGGTGGAGAATTCTGGAATTTGGAGGTGGAGAATTCTAGAAAAGTGTGGAGGACAAAATGTGAAACTGAAATGGAAAATTGGGACCCAATAAGCCATTCAATACCAGGTATCAGCAGATTCAAACGGCTTTGGGAAAGAAGACGGAAAATATCAAAAGAATTGCCTTTTTCCATTCTACATAATCACAACCTGGTCCAGGTTGGGAAACTTACAAACCCAAGTGACTCTGGTAAGCTTCCAAATACTGTCCGCCATTGTGTGTGTGTGTGTGTGTGTGTGTGTGTGTGTGTGTGTGTGTGTGTGTGTGTGTGTGTGTGTGTGTGTGTGTGTGTGTGTGTGTGTGTGTGTGTGTGTGTGTGTGTGTGTGTGTGTGTGTGTGTGATCTACCTCCTTATAGATATTGGTAAACACACTGATATAAAACAAAGGAAAAAGATAAAAAACATGACCATACATTTCTAACATTTTGATAAAATATTGTGAGTTGTAAGGTGAGGCCTGTCTTGTTTTGGTTAATTAAGGTTGGTTGGGTCGCTTGGGGAACATTTTTCCACTCAACTGGTGATTCTCCTCCACAGTCACAGAGGATGAGTCTATAAATCTGTGAATGGATGAGAGAGGCAGAAGAGCCTGAAGGAGACGAACACACTCGCACAAGCACAAGCGTGTGCACACACACGCATCTTGTGTGTGTTCGTGTGCGTGCGTCAAATCATATTGTATTTGTCACATGCTTGGTAAACAACAGGTGTAGACTAACAGTAAAATGCTTACTTATATGGCCCTTCCCAACAATGCAGAGAAATAATAGAAAAATAACAAGACAAGGAATAAATACACAATGAGTAACGATAACTTGGCTATATATACGGGTACCAGTACCGAGTTGATGTGCAGGAGTACGAGGTAATTGAGGTAGATCTAGATATATAAGGTAGGGCTAAAGTAACTAGGCAACAGGATAGATAAGAAACAGTAGCAGTAGAATATTTGATGAGTCAAAATACTTAATGTGAAAAGGGTCAATGTAGATAGTCCAGGAAGCTATTTGGTTAACAAACTACACTGAACAAAAATATAAATGAAACAGGCAACAATTTCAAAGATGTTGCTGAGTTCACATAAGGAAATCAATCAATAGAAATAAATTAATTAGGCCCTAATCTATGGATTTCACATGACTGGGCAGGGGTGCAGCCAATGGTGAGTCTAGGAGGACATAGGCCTACCCACTGGGGAGCCAAGCCCAGGTCCCAAGCAATAAGAATGAGTTTTTCCCACAAAAGAGCTTTATTAAAGACATGAACACTCCTCAGCAACCCCTCCCCCTCCTCAGCAACCCCTCCCCCTCCTCAGACGATCCCACAGGTAAAGAAGCCGGATGTGGAAGTCTGGTCTGGCGTGGTTACACGTGGTCTGTGGCTATGAGGCCGGTTGGACATACTGCCATATTCTCTAAAACGACATTGGAGATGGCTTATGGTAGAGAAATTAACATAAAATTACCTGGCAACAGCTCTGGTAGACATTCCTTCAGTCAGCATGCCAATTGCATGCTCCCTCAAAACTTGAGACGTCTGTGACATTGTGTTGTGTGACAAAACGGCACATTTTAGAGTTGCATTTTATTGTCCCCAGCACAAGGTGCACCTGTGTAATGATCATGCTGTTTAATCAGCTTCTTGATATGCCACACATGTCCGGTGGATGGATTATCTTGGCAAAGGAGAAATGCTCACTAACAGAGATGTAAACATATTAGTGCACAAAAGAGAAATACATTTAGAGAGAAATAAGCTTTCTGTGCTTATGGAACATTTCTGTGATCTTTTATTTCAGCTCATGAAACATGGGACCATGAACTGTTGTTTCATATAACAAATGAATTGTTCATGTTGCATTTATATTTTTGTTCAGTGTAGATCACCATAGGATTGACTATACCGTACATCAGTATTCTTCTGTCAGACACACACACACTGGCACCAGGCACACAGACACGTAGGAGAAGCACATACTTGTAGACAGGTGTTTCTGACCTCAAAGGAATCTGACATCAGAGGTGGGGTGTCAGAGGTCAGGGTCACGAATAGCTCCGGACATTGTCTGACAGGTATATGACTATCTTGAAATAAACCAGGCAACATTCCACTACAGGTTAGCTGGATAGCATGGATAAGGCCTGGAGACAGTTAACAAAGGAAATATCTTAAGAACAGAACTGACAGATGCTATGGGAACAGTTATCTTGTCTTCCCCGGAGTATGTGGAACATTGACTAGATTGGATGAAAACTCTGTGTCTCAGGTTTAAATCAAAGGCACCTGTCTCACTTCAGAGGTTTCACAGCATTTTAGATTACTTTGGACATTTTGTTGGCACAGCTTTAGTCCATCCCCTCTCTTATTGACCCTCCCTCCCTCGTTCTTTGTCTCTTCTTCCACTCTTTCTCTCCATTTCTCTATCCATCCCATTTTTACCCTCCCTCCCTTGTTCTTTCTCTCCCTCCTCCCTCTCTCTCTCTGGCCACCCATCCTTTGCCCAGTACAGAGGGACAGAGGTGGTATTGTGCTGTACAGAGGGGGTTTCTTCTGACTTCCCCTGCAGATCTCCTGAGTCTTGGACATGGCTTTTGCTGCAAAGTCACCGTTATGTAAGCTGAGCTCAGACAACGCCATCCTGCACTCACTGTTCTGTCTCTTCCTGTGGCTTCATCACTGATCACCCTCACAGACTACATGCTGGGAGGATGGGTGGGAGGGAGATGTAAGGAGGTGGGTAGAGGAGGAAAAAGGTTGGAGGAGGTAGAAGGAGGTAGAGGGAGGAACAGCAGTTGTAGAGGTTGAACAGGGGGACGGGGCTTGGCCAGGTACAGGGGCAGGATAGTAAAAAGTTCCCCATTGTCATTGAAATGCTCTCTGTCGACTTCTGGACCTGGCACCTCTGTATGTCCACTTCCTGTAATACTCAGCCCTCAGATAAACCCTGACACACCAGTCTATGGCTGGCTTACTGGACAGGACAAAGAGACAAAGAATCAACATTTTTACAACCTTAATTATAGCCATTTTGTGATCTGACTAAGTCCTTAGTCCTTGATGTCTAATGCAAATTAGCAAAGACATTGTGTATTTTCCTATTTTGTTCTAAATATAGTTGTTCCTCGTTTATAAACTCTGAATTATAACATTTAAAGGAAAGCAGTCTGTTGCACCATAACACATCCCACTGGGCACAGATGTCAATTCAATGCGTATTCCACATTGGCTCAACGTCATTTCAATCAACGTTAATTCAACCAGTGTGTGCCCAGTGGGATATCGTTATGTGAGTATTGACTCTGTAACACCATAACACATACTTTTATATGGATATTGGAGAACGAAGCCTGTGTCCTGGAATATGACAGTGCTTAGGGACTTCCTGTTTGAATAGACCGCCCCCTCTGCCCAAGCCTAGTTCATGTCTCGTGTGATGGCATGTGGGATGGAACCTCAGTGCCAGAGGGGCGGAGCTCCTGATAACACACCCCATCCCAGAGGCCTGGTTCTGGCAGAACTTTGCTGGACGACTGACTGCTGGCAGTCTGGACCCAGACAGACACACACATGCACACACTCAATCACATGCGCATACACACACACACGCACATGTGCCCAAGTATGTACGCAAGCACACACTCACGTTACCACGCACGTTACCACACACTCACTGTGCCCAATGGTGATAAACATTGATGGATGAGTCTGCAGTTCAAAGGCACTTTTATGGTGCAGCACTAATATACCAGCACGTGTTTGTGATGGTTGGGTGACATGTTGCCAAAATGCCATGTTTGGGGGCTTGCTCATAGTAGGCGGGTTACGTGCATGTTGTGACCAAAGTTGCACGTGTTGGTGGCGCGTTTTGGAGTTGAGTTGAGATTGTGTGAGAGAGGAATGAGAGAGGAATGAGAGAGGAATGAGAGAGTGATGAGAGAGGAATGAGAGAGTGATGAGAGAGGGGTGAGAGAGGGATGAGAGAGGGATGAGAGAGGAATGAGAGAGGAATGAGAGAGGAATGAGAGAGGATGAGAGAGGGATGAGAGAGATGAGAGAGGAATGAGAGAGGAATGAGAGAGGAATGAGAGAGGATGAGAGAGGATGAGCGAGGGATGAGAGAGAGATGAGAGGAATGAGAGAGGAATGAGAGAGGGATGAGAGATGGATGAGAGAGGAATGAGAGAGGAATGAGAGAGGGATGAGAGAGGGATGAGAGGGATGAGAGAGGGATGAGAGAGGAATGAGAGAGGATGAGAGAGGAATGAGAAAGGGATGAGAGAGGGATGAGAGAGAGATGATAGAGATGAGAGGGATGAGAGAGGAATGAGAGAGGGGTGAGAGAGGAATGAGAGAGGGGTGAGAGAGGGATGAGAGAGGGATGAGAGAGGAATGAGAGACGGATGAGATAGGGATGAGAGAGATGAGAGAGGGATGAGAGAGAGATGAGAGGGATGAGAGAGGAATGAGAGAGGATGAGAGAGAGATGAGAGAGGGATGAGAGAGAGATGAGAGAGGGATGAGAGAGGAATGAGAGAGGGGTGAGAGAGGGATGAGAGAGGAATGAGAAAGGGGTGAGTGAGTGATTAAAGCGGAATGAGAGAGGATGAGAGAGGGATGAGAGAGAGATGAGAGAGGGATGAGAGAGGAAGACTCTTGAGTAGTTGGCTACTGGAACACCCCTCTTCTCATTTTTCTCCCTACCTCCATTTTTGGATGACTTATAACCTTACAACTTTGGGCTAAATTAAGAGAGAGGTAAAAAGAGTGGTAGAGTGAGGGATAGGAAAGTAAGGAAAAGAAGGAGGGAGACAAAGAAAGGAAAGGGAGAAATAGAGAATAAGTGCAATGAAAAATCAGCAAGAGCTTTATGGATAGAAAACAGCAGAGTTCTGGACATCGTAGAAAAAAACATACAGAAAGAATGAAAGTGGGATGAGAGAGAGAGAGAGAGAGAGAGAGAGAGAGGGAGGGAGAGAGAGAGAGAAAGAGAGAGAGAGAGAGGGGGGAGAGAGAGAGAGAGAGAAAGAGAGAGAGAGAGAGGGGGAGAGAGAGAGGGAGAGAGAGAGAGAGAGTGTGTGTGGGTGTGGGTGTGACAGCAAGTAAAAGAGCTCTGTTCTCTGTGGGAGAGTGAGAAAAAAGAAAGGGGGTGTGTTTGCCTCCCTGTGTCCCCTCCCTCTGTATGTATATATGCTGCAGGCTGGTCTCCCTGGATCCCAGAGCACAGCATAGAGCCCCAGAGCAACCAGCCCCTTAGCCCCAGACAGAGCCTGTCCAGTGTGCTGCACTAGTCCTGAGACCCACCAGCTCAGGGAAGTAGTCCAGCCACCAGAGACCGTTCTCAGAATCACACAGACCTAGGAGAATGACTTTACTGTTCTAGTTCTACTGTTCAAGTTCAACTGTTCTAGTCGTATACCAGGCTCAGTCTGTGAGCTAGTCCGGAGCTGGTTGATATTTACACTGAAATTCTCCAGCACTGTAGTCCAGTGGCTCACCTTAGTCCTCCTCTTAGTCCTGAACTGAGATCCTTTAGTGGAGCACCTGAGCAGATCTACACAAGTCACGTGTATCTAGTGAGACCCACCAGCCAGTCCTTTTTACCTGAGACCTCTGCAGATCAGCTACAACCATGCAGCTTTCACACACCTTCCTCCTCTTCATCGTTGGGGTGGCGCTGGCCAGCTCGTCCACGGCTCGGAGAAGCAGAGGTAGGTGACATCTGCATCACCATGATGAACCCTTACAGTTGACTTCTGACCAATACAATGGTATTTGAGTTGCTTGGCTTGCACTAAACTGAAGCATGCAGATACAAAACAATGGAAATGACAGGACTTTAACTGGTGAAATAGAGCGCACAGCCTGCAGTTATCCAATGTTAACTTATCACGGGTTGACTGTACATCAAATAGCATGAATATATGCCTTATTTTATTGGAATTCTGTCTTACCTATCACGACACAGTTAGCCTCAGATGATGTAAATGAAATGAAACGCATGTATACATACAGGTGAATGAAATGTGGACACCCCATACTGTAATCACATGACATTTTATGATGCTGACCGCTCAGTTTCATGTATAATTGTTGGACCAAACTGGAGACTGGTGTTTTATCATCATCAGATAGGGCTAAATATCAACCTACAACTGGTATGGATCCTGTAGTGACTATGGGTTCATATAATATTGCTACACATAATTTTTGTATCCTTTATTTAACTAGGCAAGTCAGTTAAGAACAAATTGTTATTTACAATGACAGCCTTGGAACAGCGGGTTAACTGCCTTGTTCAGGGGCAGAACGACAGATTTTTACCTCATCAGCCCGGGGATTCAATCCAGCAACCTTTGAGTTACTGGCCCAACGCTCTAACCACTAGGTTACCCGCCGCCCCATTACTGCAGTGTTGAATCTAAATCTGGAATAGGACTGTTATTGTAATGCTTACGCTGAGACTATGTCCACTGAGACCATGCTCCAAAACAGTCTGTGTACTTCACACTACGTGGTTGTGGTCGTGGTCTATGTACACTATGATTAATGCTATGCAATTGTTATTATAAACTGGGTGGTTTGAGCCTTGAATGCTGATTGGCTGACTGCCATGGTATAACAGATCGTATACCATGGGTATGACAAAACATTTATTTTTACTGCTCTAATTACGTTGGTAACCAGTTTATAATAGCAATAAGGCACCTCGGGGTTTGTGATATATGACCAATATACCACGACTAAGGGCTGTATCCAGGCACTCCGCGTTGCGTCGTGCATCAGAACAGCCCTTACCTGTGGTATATTGGCTATATACCACACCCCCTTGGGCCTTACTGCTTAATCATACTGCATGTTGGATGGTATGTGATGTGGTTGTTAATGTATCATGTGTTATTGCATTTGACCGTTATCACATGGCAGCCGAAACGTGCTGCCCTGCATATGTTGCCGTGACAACCACAGGTGGCCGTTGCCTTGTCCCATATTGCCTGGAAGGCTAGTGGTTCTGTAAATTTGTGCCTAGACACATGCACTCAATTGAGAGATAAAGTTTGTCCTATAGGTACACAGTAGAATACAGTACTCTGTGTCTTCTGTAGGCCTACTGTACATCATGTTGAAAATCCATGGACTGTCTTTAGTTGACCGGGAGCAAGGTGTTCCAAGGTGTTCACTCTTCACAACTGGTCGTGTCCAAAATTGTGCTTGGATTTTTTAAGAGTCACGTGAGTTTGTCCTATTTCCATGAAACAAGGTGGGCAAGCGAGGGTAAGAGAGGTTAACTCCTATTAATAGTGTCCAGTCTTTACAAATGAAAGTGTTTCCAGGTTACAGGTCAGGGTTGTGGCAGTTTGGTCCTTTTTGCAATGTGCCATGATGTTGATGCACTATATACCTCTTTGTGTATGTTAGGTGTATTAAATACTGATGGAGACAGCATGGCTGTTGAAACGATGGTATTCAATTCTTGCATCTGAGCTCCTACAGTGTGCGACTCTCCTTTAATTTTTCAGTTGTATGTGCTCTTACAGCCTGAGGGATGGAGGGATGGATAAGAGAGCTAGAAAGATAGAGGGATGGATGAGAAAGGGCTGGACAGATGGAGGGATTGATGAGAGAGGGCTAGACAGATGGAAGGATGGCTGAGAGATAGCTAGACAGATGGAGAGAGGGCTGGATAGATGGAGGGATTGATGAGAGAGTGCAAGACAGATGGAGGGATTGATTAGAGAGCGCTAGACAGATGGAGGGATGGCTGAGAGATAGCTAGACAGATGGAGAGATGGCTGAGAGAGGGCTGGATAGATGGAGGGATTGATTAGAGAGTGCTAGACAGATGGAGGGATGGCTGAGAGATAGCTAGACAGATGGAGCGATGATTGGAGAGCAATGGAGGGAGACGAAGGAAGGGAGAGTTGGGAAAAGAGAAAAATATTTTTGCCACCGCAGAAAACAGCTGTAGTTGAGCCAGATGTGGGATATATAGTATGAGATCAGATCAGATGTGGGAGATATAGTATGAGATCAGATGTGGGAGATATAGTATGAGATCAGGCAGACCAGTGCAGATGATAGTGTGGGAGTGTTAGCCCAGGCACCACCCTCTCTAGCTGGGCTGTGAGGTAAAGCTCTCCTCCCTGAGAAACTGGAGCATGGCTGGGCTGTGAGGTAAAGCTCTCCTCCCTGAGAACCTGGAGCATGGCTGGGCTGTGAGGTAAAGCTCTCCTCCCTGAGAACCTGCAGCATGGCTGGGCTGTGAGGTAAAGCTCTCCTCCCTGAGAACCTGGAGCATGGCTGGGCTGTGAGGTAAAGCTCTCCTCCCTGAGAACCTGGAGCATGGCTGGGCTGTGAGGTAAAGCTGTCCTCCCTGAGAACCTGGAGCATGGCTGGGCTGTGAGGTAAAGCTCTCCTCCCTGAGAACCTGCAGCATGGCTGGGCTGTGAGGTAAAGCTCTCCTCCCTGAGAACCTGGAGCATGGCTGGGCTGTGAGGTAAAGCTCTCCTCCCTGAGAACCTGGAGCATGGCTGGGCTGTGAGGTAAAGCTCTCCTCCCTGAGAACCTGCAGCATGGCTGGGCTGTGAGGTAAAGCTCTCCTCCCTGAGAACCTGCAGCATGGCTGGGCTGTGAGGTAAAGCTCTCCTCCCTGAGAACCTGGAGCATGGCTGGGCTGTGAGGTAAAGCTCTCCTCCCTGAGAACCTGGAGCATGGCTGGGCTGTGAGGTAAAGCTCTCCTCCCTGAGAACCTGGAGCATGGCTGGGCTGTGAGGTAAAGCTCTCCTCCCTGAGAACCTGCAGCATGGCTGGGCTGGCCCATGGTCAAGGGTGTGGTGCAGTGGTGTAAAGCCCCCTAAAGCTTATCAAGCCCCACACCCTCCCCTGTCCCCCATTGGAGTTATGTGATATTGTAGGTGAGGCCTCGCTCTTTTTGTTCTGAGGCGGAACCATTCTTCCCCAGCTCTTCACCTTCTCATTCCCAGGATGGAAACCTGAGAGCCAAACACCAGCAGAGCTACATTTTTTTATATTTTTTTATTTAACCTTTATTTAACTAGGAAGGGCTCATTGAGATTTAAAATCTCTTTTTCAAGAGATTAAAAACATTGACCGGTCAGGGAATCAGTCTCAAGATCATTCATCAGTGATTTAAAAATACCAATCGGGACAAGTTCTTCCCGTTTAAAAGTATTTTGTAAGGTGTTCCAAGACGATGGCGCAGAGTACATAAAAGACCTTTTACCAAATTCAGTTCGGACATTTGGAACAGTTAGCAGGATAAAGTCTAGCGAACGAAGAGAGTACCCACCACATTTCTGAACAATAAAAATGGCCAAATTAAAAGGTAGTAAACCCAAAATGGCTTTGTAAATATAAATAAAGCTTTTGTAAGAGACGAGGCACAACAGTAAATAACAGTATCATCAGCATAAAAATGAAGTTTTGCATTTTGGACATTTTTGTCTAAATCATTTATATAAATTGTGAATAAGAGAAGACCAAGTCCAGAGCCTTGGAGCACACCATTAAAGACAGAAAATTTAACAGACATAGGCTCATCAAATTGAGTGCACTGAGTTCTATCAGACAGATAGCTAGCAAACCATGCAACTGCATGCTCTGAAAGACCTACACTCGACAATCTCTGCCTTAGTATAGCATGATCAACTGTATCAAAAGCCTTAGAGAGATCAATAAAAGTGAGACATAGTGCTGTTTTTTGTCAAGGGCTTCAGTGATATAATTTAAAACCTTCATGGCTGCTGTAATTGTGCTATGCTTCTTCCTGAAGCCTGATTGGTACATTGATAAAATAGAGTTAGTAAATAAAAACTCACAAGGGTTTCAAGTATTTTCACCAGGGGTGACAGCTTTGAGATTGGCCTATAATTATTTATAAGAGTTGGATCTCCCCTTTTAAAAGTGGTCGGACAAATGCTGATTTCCAGATCTTTGGAATTTCATTACATTCCAGGGTTATATTGAACAGAGATGTAAGTGGTTCAGCTATGAAGTCAGCTGCCAGATTTAAAAAGCAGGGATCCAAAAGATCAGAACCTGCAGGCTTTCTCGGATCTAAGGATTTCAGGGCTTTATGTACCACCTGCACTGAGAATGGCAAAAAGCTAAAAGATTGACCAGCTCTCACTGGTTCATCCACACAGGGTTGTACAGAGACAGAGAACACTGAATCAAACAGCCTACCAGATGATACAAAGTGCTCATTGAAACAATTCAGCATTTCAGTTTTGTCATATACAGCAACAGAGTCCTTCAAAACACATGACGGTAATTCATTAACATAACTGTTACCAGACATAGACTTAATAGCCTTCCAAAACTTTCTAGGGTCATTCAGGTTATCAGTGGTAACAGACATAAAATATTCAGACTTGGCCTACATAAAATCAACTACAGCCACAGAGCCCCACAGTCTTCAACTAGACTAAAGTTAAAAAGCCTCACAGTCTTCAACTAGACTAGAGCCACAGAGCCCCACAGTCTTCAACTAGACGTGAGCCACATAGCCCCACAGTATTCAACAAGACGAGAGCCACAGAGTCCCACAGTCTTGAACTAGACTTGAGCCACATAGCCCCACAGTATTCAACAAGACGAGAGCCACAGAGTCCCACAGTCTTGAACTGGACTTGAGCCACATAGCCCCACAGTATTCAATTAGACTAGAGCCACAGTGTGCCACAGTCTTGAACTAGACTTGAGCCACATAACCCCCCAGTATTCAACTAGATGAGAGCCACACAGCCCCTAAAACACAAAACCTGCCCAGTAGTGTGTGTTTTATGTATTGTATGTGCATACAGTGGGATCATAGTAGTCAATGTCCCTTCAAACAGAGGAAGGAGAAGAACAAGTATAGAAGAACATGAGGGAGGAGGAATCCAAAGACTATGAATACAAAACAAGCTGCCTAGAGGACCTAGTTTGGCAAGATTAAAATCAACAACATGACAATGATTCCAAAGCCCCACACACACACACACACGCACACACACACACACGCGTGCGCACGTACACACACACACACACACATACACACACACACACACACACACACACACACACACATACACACACACACACACACACACACACACACACACACACACACTGAATTTGCGAGAGCACTGAGCTCAACCACTGACAAAACTAATGACCTCATCCCTCCTCCAGAGGACCATCCATCACCAGTGATGGCCGTTGTGAAGCCCAGTCCCCTCCAGTCAATGTTTCCGCTCAGTGTCTTCAGTCTAAGGGAGACTCTATGATCCAGCCATAGAGGAATACAGTGGGATCAGAGTGGGAGGGTTTATTGTGTCTTGTCAAGTGTGCTGATGGATTGATGGATTATCTGGTCCATTTTTGTGGTGATTCACTATCAGTATGAGGTGGAGGTTTCATCTCTTGATCAAGAAAGGATTGTATTTTAGGATTGTGTCGTTTCTCTGATATTTGTTGAAGCGTGCGAGTGGAGGAAGTTGCTGTAGTAAACCCCATGATAACATGGTGACAGGCAGAGCTCTCCTCCATAAAAACAAAACATCTAACTGATCTTCCCTCTTAGTAACCACTTGGATGGATACTGCAGCTATGTGGGAAATTTGCATTACCTTCTAATAACAATCAGATGACATTTATGACAGATTGTATGATTTACTGATCTATTGCATAATTAAATAAGTGTGCTTAGCTGCTGAGACCTGGAACAGAGTATGAAGCACACTGCACACACTGTGTCCCTGTCACAACATGTGGACTACATTTTCTCAGATGAAGAGCCAATTAGCTTTCTCAATGTTTTTATCTAAACATTTCACATGACGTTTCTCTCATACCTGTGTAGTAACATATATGGTAACACAAATGTTTAGTAATATGTTATTGCTATAGGTGTGAGCTTTTCACCTGGTGCAAATGCTTAGTAATTGTGGCCCTAGATGGTCAAAGGCCATGATGTCCACGAGGTCCATCAAGGTCAAAGAGTCAATTGGTACATTCAACTGAAGTATTTATTTGTTTCATATAACAGGGTGCTGGTAAGGTCAGGTCCATGATTACAGATGGCTATCTACAGGTCTGCTGCCCTCAGTACAAGCCTAGGTGTTTGTGTGAGTGTGCGTGTGTTTGTTATGAAGACGAATATAGTCCTCAAGCTGTAAGTCCGTGGTAACAGTGACAAAGCTTTGGTCAGTTTGAACATTCTGTTATGTTGGAGATGTTGGAACTTAATTCGTCATTCTTAATCCTCACTGCCTGTATCCAAGATCCAAAATCCTCTTCCTTATCTGTGTTGTTGTTGGCTAATATTCCTTTCTAGTCTCATCTGTTCTTGTGGCTTGGCTGTGAACAGCTTTAATTTGAATTCAGGCTGTGAATACACAACAATTGTGGAATACGTCAAGAGGTATGAAAACATTCTGAAGGCTCTGTAGATGATTGGGGTAATGACGGACCATTTCTAAACATCCAGTCATTTCAAACTGGAAATACAGATAAGACTAATAGCCCCTGGTGAAGAACGGCCAAACTGTTGGGGTTTGGACCAGGTTCTTAGGTGACTGAGACAATGTTTGCTTCTTTTGGAGTTGGAGAAACGCAGCCTGAAGTTTCCAAATGTTTCATACACTGGAAACCCCCCTCCTTGGAGCCAAAGCAAAAACCAATCCCTCATTGTTTGATCTAAAATATTGAGGAGAAAAAAAACAAATGCAGTTTTGATAGAAAACACACAGTTGGCAAAGCTTAAGGTTATTTATCAAAAGCATGGTTTCCCCTCATTTCTGGCCAACCTCTTCACCTCTGGCGGCTGCTGGCAGTGTGTGCATATTTATTTTTTCAAAAGCATGTTCCACAATTTCAACTTAATTAACTATTTAGTTTGCCCTTAAATATCTCACTGCAGTTTGCAAAATGCACATACTGTATAATTAAGTAAAATACGTGACCGACTAGCTGGATTCAGTCTTACACTGCCTTCAGAAAGTATTCTGACCCCTTGTCTTTTTCCACATGTTGTTACGTTACAGCCTTACTCTAAAATGGATTCAATAAAACAATATCCTCAGCAATCTACACACAATACCTACACATACTGAGCAGCTCATGTTATAGACAGAGAAAGGATTACCTACACATACTGAGCAGCTCATGTTATAGACAGATAAATAATTACCTACACATACTGAGCAGCTCATGTTATAGACAGAGAAATAATTACCTACACATACTGAGCAGCTCATGTTATAGACAGAGAAAGGATTACCTACACATACTGAGCAGCTCATGTTA
Source organism: Oncorhynchus mykiss (assembly GCF_013265735.2). Classification (NCBI taxonomy): domain Eukaryota; kingdom Metazoa; phylum Chordata; class Actinopteri; order Salmoniformes; family Salmonidae; genus Oncorhynchus; species Oncorhynchus mykiss. The sequence goes on from NC_048567.1 coordinate 70,719,237, forward strand.
TAGACAGATAAATAATTACCTACACATACTGAGCAGCTCATGTTATAGACAGAGACATAATTACCTACACATACTGAGCAGCTCATGTTATAGACAGAGACATAATTACCTACACATACTGAGCAGCTCATGTTATAGACAGAGAAATAATTACCTACACATACTGAGCAGCTCATGTTATAGACAGAGAAATAATTACCTACACATACTGAGCAGCTCATGTTATAGACAGATAAATAATTACCTACACATACTGAGCAGCTCATGTTATAGACAGAGAAAGGATTACCTACACATACTGAGCAGCTCATGTTATAGACAGATAAATAATTACCTACACATATTGAGCAGCTCATGTTATAGACAGATAAATAATTACCTACACATACTGAGCAGCTCATGTTATAGACAGAGAAAGGATTACCTACACATACTGAGCAGCTCATGTTATAGACAGATAAATAATTACCTACACATACTGAGCAGCTCATGTTATAGACAGAGACATAATTACCTACACATACTGAGCAGCTCATGTTATAGACAGAGACATAATTACCTACACATACTGAGCAGCTCATGTTATAGACAGAGAAATAATTACCTACACATACTGAGCAGCTCATGTTATAGACAGAGAAATAATTACCTACACATACTGAGCAGCTCATGTTATAGACAGATAAATAATTACCTACACATACTGAGCAGCTCATGTTATAGACAGAGAAAGGATTACCTACACATACTGAGCAGCTCATGTTATAGACAGATAAATAATTACCTACACATATTGAGCAGCTCATGTTATAGACAGATAAATAATTACCTACACATACTGAGCAGCTCATGTTATAGACAGAGAAATAATTACCTACACATACTGAGCAGCTCATGTTATAGACAGAGACATAATTACCTACACATACTGAGCAGCTCATGTTATAGACAGAGAAAGGATTACCTACACATACTGAGCAGCTCATGTTATAGACAGAGAAATAATTACCTACACATACTGAGCAGCTCATGTTATAGACAGAGAAATAATTACCTACACATACTGAGCAGCTCATGTTATAGACAGATAAATAATTACCTACACATATTGAGCAGCTCATGTTATAGACAGATAAATAATTACCTACACATACTGAGCAGCTCATGTTATAGACAGAGAAAGGATTACCTACACATACTGAGCAGCTCATGTTATAGACAGATAAATAATTACCTACACATACTGAGCAGCTCATGTTATAGACAGAGAAAGGATTACCTACACATACTGAGCAGCTCATGTTATAGACAGATAAATAATTACCTACACATACTGAGCAGCTCATGTTATAGACAGAGACATAATTACCTACACATACTGAGCAGCTCATGTTATAGACAGAGAAATAATTACCTACACATACTGAGCAGCTCATGTTATAGATTAAAAATGATAATAATTTAGATAGAAGCATGCTGCATGGCAGACCAATCCGAACTCATCTCTCGGCATGTCCAGCCCATCAGTTATCTCAGCCAATCATGACTAGCGGGAAGGTGCCTGGCTTTTTCCATGGCTAAACCAACGAGGATCCTAATAAAATAAAACAAATCTTTGTATTTTCAGATATACACATTTGCTTTTAAGGCACATGAACGTTCACATGTTCCAGAACACCTTTTTTAAACATAAATGTTTATGTTCAAATGCCTCTTCTTTGACGTGCGACACACGGCTAGTTTCCTGAAACGAGTGACATATTTGATCATTCTGATCTTTGGTTAACGGAGCAGGAACTTTGTATCCTTCCATTCCGTCTCATACCCAACACAGACCTGGCCAAAGTTCTCTCACCCAATTAACACTCCTAGCTTCAGTCCCTGTTCACTACCAGTAATTTACATATTTATGATTATTTTTATTTAACCTTTATTTAACTAGGCAAGTCAAATAAGAACAAGTTCTTATTTACAATGACGGCCTACCCCCGGAGGAGGGGAGGGTGGGGCATGTGTGTGTGTGTGTGCGCACCATACTGACTACTGTATGCTCTCCTCTGCCCCCAGTGAGACGTCAGAACATGAAGGTGAGGATCAACGCTACAGGCGACACCATTGTGATGAAGTTTGTACGTCCCAACGCTGACACCAAGCTGGAGGGCTACATCCTGGGCTACGGCAGCAGCATGTTCTCTAAACAGTTCATCCAACTCCCAGAGAACGGACTGCCCTACGAGACCGAGATCGGTGAGGCGTTTGTGTGTGTGTGTTTAGTATGTAATGTATGATTGCATGATTATGCCCCATGAACTGTGGTAGATTGCTGTGGTAGATTACACACACACGCACACACACACACACACGCACGCGCACACACACACACACACACACACACACACACACACACCTTTCTTCTGCTAGCAGTGTTAAACCCTGAATCTCTCTTCCAGATGCCGAGCCCAAGTACCTGATTGCTGTCCAGCCCGTCCCAGTTAACAATGTGAAGAAACAGTGCACAGGTACTGCACGTGCACCAACTCTGTGTTACCAGTAATCATTTGATAGATTACATTGACTCTTTTCTTATTTATACCCATTGCTTTGAATTTGATGAGGTTAACCTTTGAACTCTGACCCCTGTGACTCCCCAGGCAAGGTGAACCTGGAGAAGCCACTGCACCTGGTGATTGGGTCCGTGACCCCCACCTCGGTGCTGCTGTCCTGGGGGACCTTCCTCAAGATGCCCTACGAGGGGGACATCATGAACGACTGCCTGGAGGACGGGTGAGTTAAAGTACACCAACACACACGTAAGGACGCACAAACATGCACGCTCAGCAGAGTGAGCCAGTGAGGGGGTTACGGGTACACAGCTCATCTACAAAGGTTGATGTTGTTCCCGTTCAGTGCTGGTTTGTCATGCTGCTCTCTGTCCATAGAGACACAGGGCAGTAAGGGTACTCAGATGGGCCAAAAATCACACAGTGGGTCCCACCACACTAAGGAGATTATTTTTCACAGCTTGAGAAAGACGTATTTCACTCACCTGACATTTACAGTATGTCATACACAACAGACAGCATTAAAATGTTGGTATAACTGCAACACATTGTTCTGCCAGGGAGGCAGTGGGGCGAGGGCACAGGTGTTTAATAGTGGTGGAGTGATCCTCATCCTACACATCAACCAACTGTACCTCTCTAAACTTCCCCTCTTCTCTCTACTGAGCTTTGGAAACCCCATTGGAAAGCTTGACCTCAACCTGCTCTGCTCACAGCAAACTCTAAAGTTCCTACTAGCTTTCTAAACACTTGAATGTCGCACATGACCACGGCCTGCACAACACATCTCAACCAGGAAACTAGAACTTACAGCTCTGCATTCACAGCTGTCACTGTCACAAAATGGTGAACAGACAGCTGTCACAGCTAAATAACAAGCCATTGTGTTACAAATGAGTCCCTAGAAACTGTGTCATCCTGCTGTAGTATCCATGTTACTACACAATGTCTGACATTTCTATTACATTCTATGTTTGTTGTCATAGTCACTAAACAATACACAATGTTATAATACTACTGATGACAATGTGTGATAATGAACAATGTTGTGTTCTATCTGTGTTGACCCAGGCACTACACAGTGCGTTACCGTGAGAGGAACAGGAAGTGGACTCAACAGACCTGCCCCTCCAGCGACATGGTCATCGATAACCTGAAGCCCAACACGGCCTACGAGTTTGGTGTCCGACCCAACAACGAAGAACGCAGTGGAGTGTGGAGCAAGCCAGTTATCCACAACACCAACATGGGTAGGTCACCTAAACACGTCTCTTTCCTTCCATGGTGCATCGCTCAAATCATTCCCCCTTCAAACACATCCACAAATGGATGCAGCACTGAGTCTGTCAGTATCTTACACATATCACCTGTTTTTTTTATACAGTTGAAGTTGGAAGTTTACATACACCTCAGCCAAATACATTTAAACACAGTTTTTCACAATTCACAATTCACAATTTCACAAGAATGATTTATTTCAGCTTTTATTTCTTTCACCTCATTCCCAGTGGGTCAGAAGTTCACATACACTCAATTAGTATTTGGTAGCATTGCCTTTAAATTGTTGAACTTGGGTCAAACGTTTTGGGGAGACTTCCACAATCTTCCTACAATAAGTTGGGTGAATTTTGGCCCATTCCTCCTGACAGAGCTGGTGTAACTGAGGCAGGTTTGTTGTTCTCCTTGTTCTGCCCACACATTTTCTATGGGATTGAGGTCAGAGCTTTGTGATGGCCACTCCAATACCTTGACTTTGTTGTCCTTAAGCCATTTTTCCACAACTTTGGAAGTATGCTTGGGGTCATTGTCCATTTGGAAGACTCATTTGCGACCAAGCTTTAACTTCCTAAGTGATGTCTTGAAATGTTGCTTCAATATATCCACATCATTTTCCTGCCTCATGATGCCATCCATTTTGTGAAGTGCACTAGTCCCTCCTGCAGCAAAGTACCCCCACAACATGATGCTGCCCCCCCCCCCCCCCCCCCCCCCCCCCCCCCCCGTGCTTCACGGTTGGGATGGTGTTCTTTGGATTACAAGCCTTTCCCTTTTCCCTCCAAACATAATGATGGTCATTATAGCCAAACAGTTCTATTTTTGTTTCATCAGACCAGAGGACATTTCTCCATGTGCAGTTGCAAACCATAGTCTGGCTTTTTATGGCGGTTTTGGAGCAGTGGCTTCTTCCTTGATGAGCGGCCTTTCAGGTTATGTCAATATAGGACTCGTTTTACTGTGGATATAGATACTTTCGTACCTGTTTCCTCCAGCATCTTCACAAGGTCCTTTGCTGTTGTTCCGGGATTGATTTGCACTTTTTGCACCAAAGTACGTTCATCTCTAGGAGACAGAATGCATCTCCATCCTGAGTGGTATTGCGGCTGGGTGGTCCCATGGTGTTTATACTTGTGTACTATTGTTTGTACAGATGAACGTGGTACCTTCAGGCGTTTGGAAATTGCTCCCAAGGATGTACCCGACCTGTGGAGGTCTACAATTCTTTTTCTGAGGTCTTGGCTGATTTCTTTTGATTTTCCCATGATGTCAAACAAAGAGGCACTGAGTTTGAAGGTAAGCCTTGAAATACATCCCCAGGTACACCACCAGTCGACTCAAATGATGTCAATTAGCCTATCAGAAGCTTCTAAATCCATGACATCATTTTCTGGAATTTTCCAAGCTGTTTAAAGGCACAGTCAACTTAGTGTATGTAAACTTCTGACGCACTGGAATTGTGATACAGTGAATTATAAGTGAAATAATCTGTCTGTAAACAATTTTTGGAAAAATGACTTGTGTCATGCACAAAGTAGATGTCCTAACCGACTTGCCAAAACTATAGTTTGTTAACAAGAAATGTGTGGAGTGGTTGAAAAACGAGTTTTAATGACTCCAACCTGTGTATGTTAACTTCCGACTTCAACTGTACATATTCCTTACGGTCCAGTACTAGTAACATGTTATTAGTTCCAGATGTTTATTCTTCTTGTGTTGTGGTTGTGTTTTCAGAGAAGGCCATGCAGAAACCTTTCAGACCAAGGACCCCTCTGACGCCTGTGGTACGTCCTGCACTTATAACTCCTGCTAAAGAATGTGCACTGTGTCTGTGGTGAGTGTTCTGTCCAACGTTGATGATTTAGCTTTGTAAGTCTGTAGTGTACTCTAGTCTGTAGTGTACTCTAGTCTGTAGTGTACTCTAGTCTGTAGTGTACTCTAGTCTGTAGTGTACTCTAGTCTGTAGTGTACTCTAGTCTGTAGTGTACCCTAGTCTGTAGTGTACTCTAGTCTGTAGTGTGCTCTAGTCGGTAGTCTGTAGTGTACTCTAGTCTGTAGTGTACCCTAGTCTGTAGTGTACTCTAGTCTGTAGTGTGCTCTAGTCTGTAGTGTACTCTAGTCTGTAGTGTACTCTAATCTGTAGTGTACTCTAGTCTGTAGTGTACTCTAGTCTGTAGTGTACTCTAGTCTGTAGTGTACCCTAGTCTGTAGTGTACTCTAGTCTGTAGTGTGCTCTAGTCGGTAGTCTGTAGTGTACTCTAGTCTGTAGTGTACCCTAGTCTGTAGTGTACTCTAGTCTGTAGTGTGCTCTAGTCTGTAGTGTACTCTAGTCTGTAGTGTACTCTAATCTGTAGTGTACTCTAGTCTGTAGTGTACTCTAGTCTGTAGTGTACTCTAGTCTGTAGTGTACCCTAGTCTATAGTGTACTCTAGTCTGTAGTGTGCTCTAGTTGGTAGTCTGTAGTGTACTCTAGTCTGTAGTGTACCCTAGTCTGTAGTGTACTCTAGTCTGTAGTGTGCTCTAGTCGGTAGTCTGTAGTGTACTCTAGTCTGTAGTGTACCCTAGTCTGTAGTGTACTCTAGTCTGTAGTGTGCTCTAGTCGGTAGTCTGTAGTGTACTCTAGTCTGTAGTGTGCTCTAGTCTGTAGTCTGTAGTGTACTCTAGTCTGTAGTGTGCTCTAGTCTGTAGTCTGTAGTGTACTCTATTCTGTAGTGTACTCTATTCTGTAGTGTGCTCTAGTCTGTCTTTAGTAAGTCCATAGTGTAATATAAGGGATGCCTGGAGCTTTCTTTCCGTCCTGCTCCTTAGTGGAAATAGCGAAACAAGTAGCGGAGAGGAGAGGAGAGGAGAGGAGAGGAGAGGAGAGGAGAGGAGAGGAGATGAGAGGAGAGGAGAGGATCAAACCAGAGATGGAGGAAAACAAGTTGTGGAGGGGAGAAGAGAGTAGAGAAGAGAAAAGAGAAGTGTTGGCCTTGAGTTTCTGGCCGTGCTCGGTGACTGGACTGTGTTCCTCTGTTCTTTCACTTGTCCCCGGCCCCACTCTTATGCAGCTGCACAGCTGACCAGCATTAGCCTCAACGCTGGCACTTCATGAGGGAAAGTTGGAATAACCAGCTTCCCGCCGGAGAGATTACAGATAAGACACAGTGAAGAGGGCAAGGGACCATGTAACAGAAAGAGAGAGTGAAGATACAGGGATAGAGAATATGAGAGGGACATACACACCACACAGAGCCCCAGGACAGCAACACAATTAGACCCAACCAAATCATGAGAAAACTAAAATATAATTACTTGACACATTGGAAAGAATTAACAAAGAAACTGAGCAAACTAGAATGCTATTTGGCCCTAAACAGAGAGTACACAGTGGCAGAATACCTGACCACTGTGACTGACCCAAACTTAAGGAAAGCTTTGACTATGTACAGACTCAGTGAGCATAGCCTTGCTATTGAGAAAGGCTGCCATAGGCAGACCTGGCTCTCAAGAGAAGACAGGCTATGTGTACACTGCCCACAAAATGAGGTGGAAACTGAGCTGCACTTCCTAAACTCCTGCCCAATGTATGACCATATTAGAGACACACATTTCCCTCAGATTACACAGATCCACAAAGAATTTGAAAACAAACCCGATTTTGATAAACTCCCATATCTACTGGGTGAAATACCATAGTGTAGCATGACAGCAGCAAGATTTGTGACCTGTTGCCACAAGAAAAGGTAAACCAGTGAAGAACAAACACCATTGTAAATGCAACCCATATTTATGCTTATTTATTTTCCCTTTTGTACTTTAACCATTTGTACATGGTTACTACACTGTAAATATACACAATATGACATTTGTAATGTCCTTATTCTTTTAGAACTTCTGTGAGTGTAATGTTTACTGTTCATTTTTTATAGTTTTTTCACTTTTGTAAATTATCTACCTCACTTGCTTTGGCAATGTTAACATGTTTCCCATGCCAATAAAGCCCCTTGAATTTAATAGAAAATTGACAGACATGGACTGGATTGAGTGAAGTAAATAGGTGAAGTAGGTAGCTGTTAGAGGAATTCAATTCCTATATGTTCATTAACCAATTCAATTATAACAAAGCAAAACACTGTCCGTTTCTAAGAATTTGTAAGGTTCTTATTTGCATAAAATAGACAAAGATCAGTCTCAATATTAATCAATAGCGTTTATTCCCGAGAGCTCTGGTCATAATACCATGTACATTGGTTTATATACCTCACATTTCGTCACATGTCCCTCCTCCTCTCAGACACAATGGCAAAATAGTTCACAAGCCTTCTCACATTGTCTGCCACCTGTTAAACAATATACTACAAGGTCTCTCCCCTCCCTGGGTAGGGACAGAATGTCCTGTAAGGAACACAGTATTCCAGCCGGTCTGACAATAGCTCCATTAGTTTCTAACAAGGAACAGAAAGTCCTTGTTCTAATTCTTGACTAAAACTACACACCTTATATTCAGTATTATGATTATAATAAGATTCATACATTCATACAGTAACAGAGTAGTATTCTGTTTAGTTATAATTCTAAGCTAAATGTATACATCATTTAGTCCTTCTTCATAAAAATCCCATAACAGTAGCTCTTCATCTTATCATTGTTGTGTCATGTCCAATCACCATAGACTACAGTATCATGGAGATCTCGCTGTCTCCACCCCTTCCCTCTCTCCCTGCCCCATCTCTCCTTGCCCCATCTCTCTCTTTCTTTCCCTCTCCTAACAGAAAACGGACAACATGCCACTGTCCTTCTTCCCTCCTCGTCACGGTAAGTCAACAGACAGACATACACACAGACACCGACACACGCATGCACATACTGTACACATGCGCTCCTGGTTTGGTCAAACCCTGGTTTTACACTGCGGCAAAGACTTTACAGGACATGATGATTTATCAACATCCCTCCCAAAACGTCTGTTCCACCACTCCTCACTGAACCCTGTTCTGAGGAGCCAGCTCTGGAAGAATTTAACCAGAACATCTGAATTAGGACTCTGCAGACAGGACCTCATCATCATTAAGTCAATGTTATAGTCTCCTAATCTTCCTTCTGATAACCACAGGGTTTCTTACAGGTGACCAGAGAAGATGACAGCCAATGTGTACATGTCTACTGTACACACATGTCGTCTATGATGGTTATGACAATGTGATCAGCAAGATACATGCTTGTTAGGGCTGTCAATTATTTTTTTTATACTCTTTGTGAAATAGGCCTACTGTGTTTGAACTCAGGCCATACAACCTGCACTGTAATACACTGAGCCCATTCATACTGCACTGTAATACACTGAGCCCATACATACTGCACTGTAATACACTGAACCCATACAACCTGCACTGTAATACACTGAGCCCATACACACTGCACTGCAATACACTGAGCCCATACATACTGCACTGTAATACACTGAACCCATACATACTGCACTGTAATACACTGAGCCCATACATACTGCACTGTATTACACTGAGCCCATACAACCTGCACTGTAATACACTGAGCCCATACATACTGTACTGTAATACACTGAACCCATACATATTGCACTGTAATACACTGAGCCCATACATACTGCACTGTAATACACTGAGCCCATACATACTGCACTGTAATACACTGAGCCCATACATACTGCACTGTAATACACTGAGCTCATACATACTGTACTGTAATACACTGAGCCCATACATACTGTACTGTAATACACTGAACCCATACATATTGCACTGTAATACACTGAACCCATACATACTGCACTGTAATACACTGAGCCCATACATACTGCACTGTATTACACTGAGCCCATACAACCTGCACTGTAATACACTGAGCCCATACATACTGCACTGTATTACACTGAACCTATACATACTGCACTGTAATACACTGAACCCATACAACCTGCACTGTATTACACTGAGCCCATACAACCTGCACTGTAATACACTGAACCCATACAACCTGCACTGTAATACACTGAACCCATACACACTGCACTGTATTACACTGAACCCATACATACTGCACTGTATTACACTGAGCCCATACATACTGCACTGTAATACACTGAACCCATACATACTGCACTGTAATACACTGAACCCATACATACTGCACTGTATTACACTGAACCCATACATACTGCACTGTATTACACTGAGCCCATACATACTGCACTGTAATACACTGAGCCCATACATACTGCACTGTAATACACTGAACCCATACATACTGCACTGTAATACACTGAACCCATACAACCTGCACTGTAATATACTGAGCTCATATGCACTGCACTGTATTACACTGAGCCCATACATACTGCACTTTAATACACTGAACCCATACATACTGCACTGTAATACACTGAGCCCATACATACTGCACTGTAATACGCTGAACCCATACATACTGCACTGTAATACACTGAACCCATACATACTGCACTGTAATACACTGAACCCATACATACTGCACTGTAATACACTGAACCAATACATACGGCACTGTATTACACTGAACCCATACATACAGCACTGTATTACACTGAGCCCATACATACTGCACTGTATTACACTGAACCCGTACTTACTGCACTGTAATAAAATGAACATAGCCAATACATTGGGAATGTAATTGCTACTCACAGCAGCCACACTGGGAAACTCCAGGCTGGCAAAGTGACGATAGCTGTTGATGTTTGTCCCCTCCTTCTGTTTAGCTGTCCATAACAGGAGCAAGGGCAGAACCCTCTTCAGGACCCCTATGGCTCCAAGGACCACCTTCGGTAATGAGCCATGCAACTGTGTCCTATGATCTTTCCTTCTTGACCTTATTCCATCTTGACCTTATTCTTCTTGACCTTATTCCTTCTTAACCTTGTAGTCTTTTTCAATCTTACACTTTTCATTTCTCTTTCTTTTCCTCAGGAAAGCGTTGACACCATTTCACAGTGTATATCCCGTAGTAGGACATCACATTTCACTCCACAGATTTTGTGTTGTTCTTAAAGTGTGTTATGTTCCTCAGCCCCAACCTCGACCAATAGACAGCACGTCCTGTCCACTCCAAGACCCACAATGCCCCTGGGGCAGAACGAGCCAACCGGTAAACAAACAGACACTTTACTCCCTAACGAGACAGGACGGCTTAACTGTCAGTCAGCTTGGCTGCAGCCAGTGAAAGGCTGGGTGGGTGGGTGCTATTTCAGAGGGATCTTCTTTTATGATTGGCTGCATGAGTACGATTGGCATGCACTAAGTACAGAAGTAGAGAGCCCCTCATCCGGATCTCAGGAGAAGATGGCTGAAAGTTCTAATACTGCCTCAGACAATTGGTCCCCATGGAGGCGGAGCTAGGTTGCCACGGCAGCATGGCCTAGCCTAGTGGTTGGTTGGTCCAGGTGAGAACGACCCTTGAACTTTTGAGCGTATTGCATAAGCGCTGCTTGTTCACGCAATATGTTTCTCATCAGTCACGTCCCACAAACAAGTCACTCGTCTTCCTCTCTCTTCCTCAATCTTTGTCTCATTTTGTTGCTGTCTGTCCAAACATCTATCAGCATCTTGCACCATATGTAACCCACATTCATTAATCTGTTGATTTCAATACTTTTAAAACATTCTACACACAACTGTTCATTTAGAATCATTATTTTAACCCATGCTGCTTTGCTTTCAGCCAGTGTTGAAGGTGTTCTGTCCAGTCTGCATGATAAATGCGCATATTACAGTCTAAAAGGTGTTCAGTCCAGTTTGCATGATAAAGTAGTATATTACAGTCTAGAACAGTGGAATTCAAAGTCGGGGTTGCAACCCCTGCTGAGCCCAACTAATTAGATTTGAGGTGGGATGGGGTCGCAAGAAATTATTTGGAAAAAAAATGGGATCCCCAGAAATTCTGCAGGAAATGGGGTCCCAGCTGAAAATGTTTGAATACCACTGGTCTAGAAGGTGTTCAGTCCAGTCTGCATGATACACAGTAGGAGCAAGTTACAGTCTAGAAGGTGTTCAGACCAGTCTGCATGATACACAGTAGGAGCAAGTTACAGTCTAGAAGCTGTTCAGTCCAGTCTGCAAGGTAAAGTAGCAAATTACAGTCTAGAAGGTGTTCAGTCCAGTCTGCATGATAAAGAAGTAAGTTACAGACTAGGAGGTGTTCAGTCCAGTCTGCATGATAATGTGTCATACTACAAAATGACTCCACTTTCTTCCCAACAGAAGCAGAGCCTCACCGATCTATCATAAAATGTCCTTATTTCTCATAGTGTACTCTTTTTAGTTGTATATTTTAAATATTTTTTTATGTAACCTTTAATTTAACTAGTCAAGTCACCTAAGAATGAATTCTTATTTACAATGACGGCCTACCCCGGCCAAGTTCTGACCCGGACGATGCTGGGCCAACTGTGCGCCGCTCTGTGGGACTCCCAATCACGGCCGGTTGTGAAACAGCCTAGAAGGATACATACAGTGTCTGACTGAAAGTCCCTTCTATCCTTTCTTTATTCACAGCATTCTATCATTTCTGTTATCCCTCTTGAAAAAGTGTTAACAAAACATCCAAAAAAGGACACTATACTCTCGACATCATCCCTGAAGTACTTTTGTATATATTTTAGACAGCAGTTATGAAAATAGCACTCATGAGCTAAAAGTTGTCCCAGAAAATGGCCTACTACGTCACATATGTGCAGATATGTGCACCATGTCATTGCTCTCTCTATTGCAGTGTTCATATGCTAGTCGGAACTAGGGAACACTGACATTTCTCACTTGCTGATTTGTTGAACGTGGTACATGTATAACTACAACCAGTTAGTTAGCATGTCGAAAATGTAAGAGTTACCTCTTTCCATTTAGCACTTGAAATCGGCCTCTCTCTCTCTCTCTCTCTCTCTCTCTCTCTCTCTCTCTCTCTCTCTCTCTCTCTCTCTCTCTCTCTCTCTCTCTCTCTCTCTCTCTCTCTCTCGCTCTCTCTCGCTCTCTCTCTCTCTCTCTCTCTCTCTCTCTCTCTCTCTCTCTCTCTCTCTCTCTCTCTCTCTCTCTCTCTCTCTCTCTCTCTCTCTCTCACTCACTCACTCACTCACTCACTCACTCACTCACTCACTCACTCACTCACTCACTCACTCATTACGTTTATTGCATAACTACACCACAACCAGCCCTCAAAAGCCCCTTCTACCTGGCCTTAACTGTGGTAGCATCAATATTACAATAGCGTATTGAGAAGTGACACAGAAACCCTGGAATGTCATGTTATCTACTCCTCTACAACATTCCAACTCCTTCTCTCTCTCTCTCACTCACTCTCTCTCCATCTCCCTTTCTGTCTCTATTCCCTTTTCTCTCCCTCTTGGAGTCGAAGTAAAGTACCTGATTGGCTTAAACAATCAATCCTAACACCAGGTGATCAACCCTCACCCTGTTAAAACCTCATGGTTCACAGTCCTCCAAAAGCACACAGACAAATGCATTGTGGACAGCAGTCACTCAGTTGTCCTTGTCCTGACAGTCTGGAAGCTGCTTCTATGTGTAGTGACACGTTCTATGCACTACAAACCGCTCCATATGGGCTCAGCTCCTTTCAAATCCAACCCTCCCTATCAACCTCATGCCAGGTAAAGGTTTATATCTGTTATGTGCTGGTTGAACCCATATCAGCCTGGTTATCAGGGAGCATTGCTATCTATTCTCTATGGTTCTTTATTTTATCTGTCAATGGATTCTACAGTTTTTCTAAGCCATTTAAATATTTATTTTTTCCTGTGTCAAAGACCTGTCCTTGGTGTGCTGTCTGTTCTATAAAACATATTTCTATGGCCTCAATGTTCTACTCTCATCTCTCACCCACTCCAGGACGAGCAGACCAGATCAAATCTGCCTCCTCTCTCTCCGTGGACATCACCCGTGCCGCCCCCACCATCCCCTGTGCCTCCCTAACCATCCCCCGTGCCTCCCCAATCGTCCCCCGTGCTTCCTCCACCGTCCCCCTTGCCTCCTCCACCATCCCCCGTGCCTCCCCCACCATCCCCCGTGCCTCCCCCACCATCCCCCGTGCCTCCCCCACCATCCCCCGTGCTTCCCCAACCGTCCCCCGTGCTTCCTCCACCATCCCCCTTGCCTCCCCCACCCTCCCCTTACCCTCCCCCACCCTCCCCCATGCCTCCCCCCAGCTCCTGCCCTCCCCCACCCTTCCCCTGGCCTCTCCCACGGCCCCTGCGCATAACCCCCATCGTAACACCAGACCCCAACAGGCCAGACCCCAAGAAGCCAGAACCAAGCCTGAGCCTCAGGCCCAGCCCCAACAGGCCCGACCCCAACAGGCCAGACCCCAACAAGCCAGACCCCAGCCTGAGCCTCAGGCCCAGCCCCAACAGGTCAGACCCCAAAAGGCCAGACCCCAGCCCGAGACTCAGGCCCAGCCCCAACAGGCCAGACCCCAACAGGTCCAGCCTCAGGCCAAGCCTCAGGCCCAACCTCAGGCCCAACCTCAGGCCCAACCTCAGGCCCAGCCCCAACAGGTCAGACCCCAACAGGTCAGACCCCAACAGGCCAGACCCCAGTCTGAGACTCAGGCCCAGCCTCAGGCCCAGCCCCAACAGGCCAGACCCCAACAGGCCAGACCCCAGCCAGAGCCTCAGGCCCAGCCCCAACAGCCTGCTAAGGTCACCCAGAACCTACAGACCCCCACGGGTAAAGACCCTGCTCTCTCCACTCACCTCGGCCGTAACAGAGAAATAGAAAGATTTATAATGGATCATTGAGTCCAAACGTCTAATCCTCTGATAAAACATAAAGTTCTCTCTCACACAGCTCCCAGCCAATATCAGGTGGGACAACCTCTGCCAAGACCCGCCCTCGCCACTGAGAGGGCAAATAGTAACACCCGGGGTAACGATGACACCATTTTGTCCTATCACCATCTCTGTTGTCATCCAACCTCATGAACCCAAAGCTCTCATTGGTCATGTCTGCTCTCCATCAGTCAATTGTTGGATGACCTCATAGCTTACCCATAATACTATTTTCATCAGTCCGCACACTGTTACTATTGGTTGAATCTGTCTGTGTTGCACTCTGAACCCTTTCTCCCTCCTACCATCCCATTACAACAAACTGTACACCTATACCCTTGCATCTCTCCATCACCCTTTCCCATCCATCTCATCCTTACTACACCACACTCACCCCATTCCTGATCATTCCAGGCACTGGATAGTTTGGTCTCACTGGCATTAAATCATCCATCTTTCATGGAAAAGAAAAGAAGGGCAGTTCAACCAAAGTTTTGTTTCGTATCTCCATCCATTCTTTTCACTTCACTCTTCCTTTCCTTGTCTGCATCTTTCATTCATCCATTTATCCACCCACTCACTCATTCATTTGTTTTTCCATCCAGGGCTCCTACCATCTCACCTGAATGACCTTTGAACCTTGTCTCCATGGGATCGGACCCCTTCTCTCTCTCTAACCCCTCCTACTGCCCCTCTCTCTGATCATATAGGTACCAGCTTCCGGAGACCTTTGACCCCCACCGATCCTCGCTCTCCTATAGGCTCTGCCATTGCCACGGCAGCCAGGAACACGACATTGCCTCGTGGTCGCGTAGCTCTCTACTCCACCCCTAACGGCATCAGACCTCTCTCTCTACCCAGGAACAAAAACATCACCTCCCCCCTCACCTCCGTCACGAGTGAGGGTAACGGAGTAATGTTTTCCTCTTCTTCCTCCTTATCTTCCTCCCTCTGTCTTCACCACTAGCTCAGGTCTCACCTTTTCTTTCTCTCTCTCGCTCTCGCTCTCTCTCTCTCTCCTCTCACAAATCGATATGGGTGTCATGTGGTCTTGGTCCACAGTGTGGGTCAAAGAATGTGTAGGCTTAATAATTTCTGCCAATGTTTTTGGAGAGAGAGAGAGAAGAGAGAGAAGAGAGAGAGAAGAGAGAGAGAGAGAGAGAGAGAGAAGAGAGAGAGAGAGAGAGAGAGAGAAGAGAGAGAGAGAGAGAGAGAGAGAGAGAGAGAGAGAGAAGAGAGAGAGAGAGAGAGAGAGAGAGAGAGAGAGAGAAGAGAGAGAGAGAGAGAGAAGAGAGAGAGAGAGAGAGAGAGAAGAGAGAAGAGAGAGAGAGAGAGAGAGAGAGAGAGAGAGAGAGAAGAGATAGAGAGAGAGAAGAGAGAGAGAGAGAAGAGAGAGAGAGAAGAGAGAGAGAGAAGAGAGAGAGAGAGAAGAGAGAGAGAGAGAGAGAGAGAGCTACATCTGTGGAACACAGGCCAACTGGCTTCAAATCATTCAAAACACCAGACTGATCTGATCATTTACTTTTAAGAGAATGTGTTTTCAGATTTAATTATGTTATCCACTTTTAGTCTTGTTGTTGTTGTCCTCTCGTGTGTTCCTAGCATGTCTTTAGCATGTTCTCTGCGTTTTCAGACATGCTAAATTTAATGAGCCCTCTTCTCCCTCCAACAGCCGACGGGGAGCACCACAAGGGTCTTGCTATTCCCAAACCTGCAGTCTGGTCCGGAAACCGACTGGGTAAAAAACAGAGATGATTGTTACCTCTCAGTGTGTCTCTCACTCACTAACTAACCCATCTTCCCCGAGAGACGCCATTTTGTTTTATGTTCCCCGCAGCAAGCCCTCCATGCGCTTAAGCCACAACAACTTGTCCCTGTCCTAAGATTGGCAAGCTTGTCTGTTTGTCCGCGTGACTGTCCATTCTCATTGGGCATCCTGTCCATTTGCGTGTTGTGCCTGTTATTGTTGATGTGGGACTGAATCTGCTGCTGTGTTTGTCCACGTTTTGACTGTCAATATGACTGAAACTAAAGAAGAATCCTAGACCTGTTTTTCAGGTCATAAAAGACTGAATCTTACAGTAACTTGATATCTGGTTCGAATTTTCACACAAATCTCCCATTGACGTCAATGCATGATATGCTCGAAAATGTGTTACATCTCAAGCCAAAAAATTACCACAGTCATGGATGTCCACACCTACATTTCACTATAACCAGTTGTTGGCTTCAGTCTCAGCCGGTGTGTGTGTTTCTGTGAAACTGGCAGAGTTTCAGAGGTCATCAAGGAGCTCTAGGGCTTGCAGGAAGCAGCTCTACAGAATTCAAAACACACTGTCTACAAAAACAATCTGAAATACCAATGAAATATTATTACATTTCTAATGTCCCCACAGCAACATTATTCCAATATTTGCCCTTTTTGGTTCTAATGAACTGCAAAATGAAGTCATTGATGTAGTTGTGAATTATGATGTGTCTAAACGGTCAGTCAGTGGTGTCTGTCTGTCTGTCTGTCTGTCTGTCTTGGGCTTATCTGTCTCATATTACTATGGTCCCATCCACTTCCTGAAGCATGTGTCTCTCAGGGTGAATTCCACACTGGATGGAGTGCTCATATCTGTGTTCTGTACGTCAATGTCTTGCACATTGCACATCTCATGTTTGATTTGATGTTGTTAAACTGTGAATGTGGTCTATATAGTTTATATAGGCCTTACATTGTTTTGGGCCCTCTGCTTTGAGAGTGGATAGTGACCTTGAGTTTCTCGAGTATACAGTGCATTCGGAAAGTATTCAGACCCCTTGACTTTTTCAGAATTTTGTTACGTTACAGCCTTATTCTAAAATTGTTCAATTATATTTTTCCCTCATTAATCTACACACAATACCCCATAATGACAAAAACTTGTTTTTAGACATTTTTGCAAATTTATAGAAAAAATATATAACATTTACATAAGTATTCAGGCCCTTTGCTCAGTACTTTGTTGAAGTACCTTTGGCAGTGATTACAGCCTTGAGTCTTCTTGGGTACAACGCTACAAGCTTGAAACACCTGCATTTGGGGAGCTTCTCCCATTATTTTCTACAGATCCTCTTGGGAAGCGTTGTTGCACAGCTATTTTCAGTTCTTTCCAGAGATGTACTGACTGGGTTCAAGTCCAGGGTCTGGCTGGGCAACTCAAGGACATTCAGAGACTTGTCCCGAAGCCACTCATGCGTTGTCTTGGCTGTGTGCTTAGGGTCGTTGTCCTGTTGGAAGGTGAACATTCGTCCCAGTCTGAGGTCCTGAGTGCTCTGGAGCAGGTTTTCATCAAGGATTTCTCTGTCCTTTGCACCGTTCATCTTTTCCTCGATCCTGACTAGTCTCCCAGTCCCTGCCGCTGAAAAACATCCCCACAGCATGATGCTGCCACCACCATGCTTTACCGTAGGGATGGTTTTTCCTCCAGATGTGACGCTTGGCATTCAGGCCAAAGAGTTCAATCTTGGTTTCATCAGATCATATAATCTAGTTTCTAATGGTTTGAGAGTCCTTTGGGTGCCTTCTACAGAGTAGTGCAGGCGGGCTGTCATGTGCCTTCTACAGAGTAGTGGCTTCTGTCTGGCCACTCTACCTTAAAGGCCTGATTGGTGGATTGCTGAATAGATGTTTGTCCTTCTGGAAGGTTCTCCTTTGTTTTGGTAGCCTTCCCCAGATCTGTGCATCGAGACAATCCTGTCTCTACGGACAATTACCTCCACCTCATGGCTTGGTTTTTGCTCTGATATGCGCTGTCAATTGTGGGGACCTCATATAGACAGGTGTGTGCCTTTTCAAATCATGTACAATCAAATTTACCACAGGTGGACTACAATCAAATTGTAGAAACATCTCAAGGATGATCAATAGAATCAGGATGTACCAGAGTTCAGTTTCGAGTCTCATAGTAAAGGGTCTGAATACTTATTTAAATAAGGTATTTCATTTTCTTTATTTTTGAAATTTGCAAAAATATCTAAATCCTTTTTCCACTTCGTCAATAGGTGGTATTGTGTGTAGATTGATGAAAAAAACAAACAGATTGAATAAATTTAACATTTTAACATCACCAAATGTTGAGAAAGGGGAGAGGTCTGAATGCTTTCCGATTGCACTGAATGTTTCAACAAGCATGACAGTCATTTTGTAAATCAGTGGAAAATATTTTCTCAGGGAATATGTTTCTGGGCAAACCTAAAGCACAGTGTTTTTCACTGTCTTGCCAGAGGATTCTGACAGAAACCAGCGCACACAACAATCTACTGCTGGTAAAGCTCACACTTCAAAACAGTGTGTGTGTGTTTGTATTTGTGTGGGAGCATGTGTGTGTGTGTGTGTGTGTGTGTCACTGCTGTTGTAAAACAGTGCAGCGGTTAGGTGTTTTTCACCCAAAGAGACCAGTGAGTGTTTTGTGGGGTGTTGTGAATAATCTGGTTCTCCCTTAGCCAGATGCAGGGTTCAGGATGATAAACAGAGCTTCCTCATGATGTCACACCTCCCATAATGCTGATCCCCATCACCCAATGAGCAGTCAACAAAAGTTGAAGATTTAATTTTGGGGGAAAAAAGCATTTATGGAGCCACAAGGTTTTACGCACAGCCACATTTTCTTTGGCTGAAAGCGACACACACTGTGGCTCTCCAAGACTTTCCCACGCTTGGCTTCAAGTTCTACTTTTCCTTGTCTGGTCTTCGTAGCCCCATTGAGGTTGGAGCTCAGTCTGATTTACCCCTGAAAGAGTGACAGGCATGCAGGGTCAGATCCGACTGGGCCAGGGGGTCGACACAAGCCAAGTTAATATTTCTGAATGTGTTGTGGTGGTGGGGGGGGGAGGGGGGGGGGTGTAATATTTATGAGAGGGCTTAGGAACAGTAGATACCCTAGAGGAGATCACAACCACTAATCATTCTCTTGAGATAAGAGTGTGCCAAGTGGAAATGACATGATGTAACATGGGGCCACCTGGGCTGCACACTGGGTGTTCAGAGCTAGGCTACAGTGAATAGAATGAACCAGTCTCCCAAGCATTCAAAGAACTGCCTCAATCACACTCAGATAGTGCCTACCACATCAAAGTCAACAGTATGGAGAGATGACGCATGTCCAGTAAGTGCATTTACTCAATGAGACCTGAACTAGGGTTGCCAACTCTCTCAGTTTGGCCAGGAGAAAAGATATTCAGGGAGAATTTCCTGAACTAGATTGCTTAATAGTAGATCTGAGTTCAGTCTGAGTGGCCTGTTCTGAGTTTGATACTTCAGAGTCTTCATCACAGAGCTTTGCCCCTAAAATCAGTCCACAGCCTGCTAAAGCTCCAACAGACTTTAAAAGAACATAATTTAGCGGGAGTTTGAACTGGCGTCCGCCTTATTCCCTGGGTTGTGTTTAGTCTGATCCTATTCGTAGTTTCTGGAATAGGAACAATATAGGGATTGTGAAGAATTTTGGCTTGGCTGTAGCAGAGGATTAATTGAGACCAGGTTTCTTGCTTTTCGTCTAAAAGATATAAGAACATGCGTAAAATGTTATGGTGTCTCAGGGGTCTATTCAATCAGCTCTGCTTTAGTTGACATCCACATAGTGGCTGTTTTGGCGGTGTCGGAGGAGGAACTGCATTAGAGCTGTTAAATCCACAAGCTGCTCCTGTGGCATTATACCTAAAGCGCACACCGGCATTGGCTGCTTGGAGTCACATTAAGAGAAATCCCATGCAGACTTTTTTTTAATAGTTCGGACACTGGAATGTGAGATGTAATCAACAACTCGATTAGTCTGATATAAATCCTCATTATTTAGTTTAATGATTTTCAAATTGAGCGTAATTATTTCTACAGTAAATGACTACACTTTCTTGTTCTGAATTATAACACAAGTGGGACGGTGTGGCTTTGTGGCAATAATCAAGAGCAGTTGCTCATTGATTTGACAGCTGCAGTTCCACCTCCGACACCGCCAAAATATCAGCTACAGTGCCTTCAGAAAGTATGCAGACCATTCGACTTTATACACATTTTGTTACATTACAGCCTTATTCTAAAATAGATTAAATAATTAAACCTATTCAGGAAACTACACACACTACACAATAATGACAAAGCAAAAACAGTTTTTTTGACATTTGTGCAAATTTATAAAAAATTAAAAACAGAAATACCTTATTTACATAAGTATTCAAAAACTTTGCTATGAGACTTTCCATTCCATTCCATTGATCATCCTTGAGATGTTTCTACAACTTGATTTAATTCCACCTGTGGTAAATTCAGTTGATTGGACATGATTTGGAAAGGCACACACCTGTCTATATTTTGTCCGACAGTTGACAGTGAATGTCAAAAACCAAGCCATGAGGTTGAAGGAATTGCCCGTAGAGGTCCGAGACAGGATTGTGTCGAGGCACAGATCTGGGGAAGGGTACCAAAACATTTCTGCAAGATTGAAGGTCCCCAAGAACACAGTGGCCTCAATCAATCTTAAAAAGTCCTGCGTCCCTCTCTTCCTGACCAAGAACCAGATGGTCAGGCTGACAGAACTCCAGAGTTCATCTGTGGAGATGGGAGAACCTTCCAGAAGGACAAGCATCACTGTAGCACTACACCAATCTGGTCTTTATGGTAGAGTGGCCAGACTGAAGCCACTCCTCAGTAAAAGGCACATGACAGCCCACTTGGAGTTTGCCAAAAGGCACCTAAAGACTCTCAGACCATGAGAAACAAGATTTTCTGGTCTGTTGAAACCAAGATTGAACTCTTTGGCCTGAATGCCAAGCGTCACTTCTAGAGGATACCTAGCACCATCCTTACGGTGAAGCATGGTGGTGGCACCATCCTTACAGTGAAGCATGGTGGTGGCACCATCATGCTGTGGGGATGTTTTTCAGCGGTAGGGACTGGGAGACTTGTCAGGATGAGGGAAATATTAACACAGCAAAGTACGGAGAGATCCTTGATGAAAACTTGATCCAGAGC
Source organism: Oncorhynchus mykiss (assembly GCF_013265735.2). NCBI lineage: Eukaryota > Metazoa > Chordata > Actinopteri > Salmoniformes > Salmonidae > Oncorhynchus > Oncorhynchus mykiss. Next base: position 70,740,898 of record NC_048567.1, read on the forward strand.
ACTCAGGACCTCAGAAAGGGGTGAAGGTTCACTTTCCAACAGGACAATGACCCTAAGCACACAGCCAAGACAACACAGGAGTGGCTTCAGGACAGGTCTCTGAATGTCCTTGAGTGGCCCAGCCAGAGCCCGGACCTGAACCCGATCAAAATTCTCTGGTGAGACCTGAAAATAGCTGTGCAGCGAACCTTCCTATTCGACCTGACAGAGCTTGAGAGGATCTGCAGAGAAGAATGGGAGAAACTTCCCAAATACAGGTGTGCCAAGCTTGTAGTGTCATACCCAAGAAGACTCAAGGCTGTAATCGCTGCCAAAGGTGCTTCAACAAAGTACTGAGTAAAGCGTCTGAATACTTATGTAAATGCGATATTTCATTTTTTTCTATTAGCAAACATTTCTAAAATCCTGTTTTTGCTTTTTCATTATGGGGTATTGTGTGTCGATTGATGTGGGAAAACACTATTTAATACCTTTTAGAATAAGGCTGTAACAAAAAGTGGAAAACGTCAAGGGGTCTGAAAACATTCCGTATGTGTCGGCTATCACTGGTAAATGCTTGATCTTATTGAATCTATGCCTCGGTCTTGCTGACAATTTCTTTGAATCCTCGTGTGGTTTTTAGGTTTCTTCTGATTGCTGCTCTTGTGTTTTTTATGTGACGGCTAGGTTTATAGTTGAAGGTTATTAAGAGTGTATGTGCTGTTACTCATAGCCTATGGCTGTGCAATGTAGTAGGAATTCTCAGTCCAATCTGTTGGGCCTGTTTGTATGGCAATGCTTCTGTCCATCACCATCTCCTCTCCTGTGGTTCAGTTGACACTGCGGATTCTCTCTTCTTCATCCCTCGTGAAAAGTATTCCACTGTTTTTTCAAAAGCACAATATTCATCCTCAGTTATGAGTTAATAGGCCTCTCATCAGTGCACTCCAGCGGCCTCCAAATATGTAGTTCCTAACCTTGCTATGGCCTCTATTTCCCAGGCTCCCCTGCAGTCCTGCGTCCCTCTCGTCCTGTCAACAAGAGGCCCAACCTGGTGGGGAAAACAGGGAACAAGGGTGAGGGCAGAACTGACCACTGTTTTGGCTACTGAATACTTTGACTTCTGTTAAAGCAACACTTTAACAAGTTTTGCACTGACATCTTAATTTTGTCGTCATTTTGATGGTTCTTCCTTCCCTCAGTAAAGTTCTAAAGTGCCTTGCACTTCTCTGAAGAATACACACACAGCTTTAAACCACTTCTCTGAAGAAAACACACACAGCTTTAAACCACTTCTCTGAAGAATACACACACAGCTTTAAACCACTTCTCTGAAGAAAACACACACATCTTTAAACCACTTCTCTGAAGAATACACACACAGCTTTAAACCACTTCTCTGAAGAATACACGCACAGCTTTAAATGTAACAACTGTGTGTGAGTGCCTGTGATGAGTGCGCACCTGCCAGTATGTATGTGTGCATGTGTGTGCCTGTGTGTATGTGTGCAGTATGTGTGTGTTGTTCTGACTCACTTCTCTTACATAACATCAACACAATTATGCAACGCACATATTTCATATATTTTCCTTCAGCAGGAAAACCTCTTAGAGATACACCTGGCTGGGTAGCAGATGATCACAACTGTATCTGTAGCTAATATGACTGAGCTGTGTTTTCTACCCCCTGTCCTCAGATAAGCCTATAGACCTGAAGCAGGGAGACAAGGAATCCATCTTGAAGTCCTTCCCTCTGGTTACGACTAAGCCCTCCAAACAAAAGACCACAACCATCGCCCCGGCCTTGAACGGTACGGTTCAGTGACTGTGTTTCTAAGAATAGACACTATATAAATACAGTGCATTTGGAAAGTATTCAGACATCTTGATTTTTTCCTGATTTTTTCCCCCCTCGTCAATCTACACACAATACCCCATAATGACAAAGCAAAAACAGGTTTATAGAAATGTTAGGAAATTTACAAAAACTTAGAACCGAAAATATTTACACAAGTATTCAGACCCTTTACTCAGTACTTTGTTATGGAGCACACCGCCATGCAATCTCCATAGACAAACATTGGCTGTAGAATGTCCTTACTGATTAGCTCAGTGACTTTCAATGTGGCACCGTCATAGGATGCCACTTTTCAAACAAGTCAGTTTGTCAAAATCGTGCCAATCTAGTGCTTCCCCTGTCAACTGTAAGTGCTGTTATTGTGAAGTGGAAACGTTTAGGAGCAACAACAGCTCAGTCGCGAAGTGGTAAGCCACACAAGCTCACAGAACAGGACTGCTGAGTACTGAAGCGTTTAACACCTAAACATCGTCTGTCCTCGGTTTCAACATTCACTACCGAGTTCCAAATAGCCTCTGTAAGCAAATTCAGCACAATAATTGTTTGTTGGGAGCTTCATGAAATGGGTTTCCATGGCCGAGAAGCTGCACACAAGCCTAAGATCACCATGTGCAATGCCAAACGTTGGCTGGAGTGGTGTAAAGCTCGCCGCCATTAGACTCTGGAGCAGTGGAAACATGTTCTCTGGAGTGATGAATCACGCTTCACCATCTGGCAGTCCAATGGACAAATCTGGGTTTGGCGGAAAAAATATATAAGATACACTACATTTCAACAACACAAATCAATTATTACTATCAACCAAAACACTCGCAAACCTCTGGAAACCTCAGTGAATTCATCCCTCATCAGTGTTCTAAACTGCCCTATTGGCACCAAGGTTTTCAGATGTAATGTGGATTGTAAATTATACCAAACATGGGGGGTGGGCGTTAAAACTAAAGACTGATTGACGTAGGTTGGTAGAGACACGAGGGACTTCTAGAGTTAACCAACCATGTGAGCGGGTTTGGTGCCTCATATTGTTATACTTAATTTTTTTTATACACCTTGTCGAGGCCCATTTCAGTATCAAAGTCCTTAGATATGCTGTGGGTCTATAAATATAGAAACACAGTGATGCCTATGATCTAAGCTATTTAACACTGCTGAAACATCAAGAATATCATTTGAAGTGCTTAGCTGAAGTTCTTAGCTGGCAGTTGCGGACTGTAGGACTGAGCCAGAGATTGAGGACAAAGTTCTGCCGGGGAATGTTGACATATCATCACAGTACTCTCATAGCATGCACACACACTCACTTTGTTGTTTCTCAATCTCATCATCCATCTCTCTGTAGCCACTCGTAATGAGCCAGGTGACAACTCTTCTGTGTTCAGCTCTCTGCCTGCTTCGGAAGTGGACGCCTTGGGCAAGAAGCGCTTCGTAGGTAAGGACACATGCATCATAACAGTCTTCAACAACTCCCCATGACCTAACTCGCGGTGGACAGGGGCTGGAGGATCACTGAGGACAATAGCCTGGAGAACATTAGCCTTTCGTGCTTCCTCTTACCGCCAGTTGTTATGGATTTGTCTTGTCTGTATCCAGATGGTTGGCTGAGCTCCAGCTGATTTAGAACTCTTGTCTATGGAGTACAGATGTCAGAGATGTTAACAATAATACCACTATACAGCTGATCATAAGCTGTTCGAGGTCTATTTCAATGAATGCAATGTATAATTAATTGCATGTACCCCGGATGTAGAACAATATGTACATTATAAGTGCTCTGAAAAACATTTACCTAAATCTGTAGTTACAATGTTTTTAATGGTTCTTATCCTATTGTGATTCTCTGTAGATCAGTTGGTAGAGCTTGGCGCTAGCAATGCCAGGATAGTGGGTTTAATTCCCACAACCACCTGTATGTAAAATGTAATCCTATGCTGCATTAATGAAAGTCGCTTTGGCTAAAATCGTCTGCTAAATGACGTATGTTATCCTACAGAGTTCTGTGTCTTTTAAGATGTTATTGTTTGAGCACCAACCCTTTAATGTCTTATCCAGCCCCTCATGTGCTCTATAAGACGGACAAGAAGCCAGACGAGCCGTGTTCCATAACACACTCCCTCAGCTTCTTCCCTGAGGAGGAGGGGGTGGAGCAGAACGTCACCGCACCCCCCCGCTTGTCCCCCTCCAATGTCACCGTGGTGACCGTGGAGGGATGCCCCTCCTTCATCATCCTGGACTGGGAGAAGACTGACAACGACACCACAGGTTTGTGTGTGAGTGTGTGTTCGTATATATGTGTGTGTGTGTGTGCGCGTATACGTGTGTGCGTATACGTGTGTGCATGTGCGGGTGTGTGTGCTTATACATGTGTGTATGTGTGTGTGAGTGTGTGTGTGCGTATACGAGTATACGCGTGCATATATATATGTGTGTGTGTGTGTGTGTGTGTGTGTGTACGTGTGTGTGCGTGTGTGCGCATATATATGTGTGTGTGTGCGTATACGTGTGTGTGTGTGTGTGTGTGTATACGTGTGTGCATGTGCGGGTGTGTGTGCTTATACATGTGTGTATGTGTGTGTGAGTGTGTGTGTGCATATATGCGTATACGCGTAAATATATATATATATATATATGTGTGTGTGTGTGTGTGTGTGTGTGTGTGTGTGTGTGTGTGTGTGTGTGTGTGTGTGTGTGTGTACGTGCACATATATATGTGTGTGTGTGCGTATACGTGTGTGTGTGTGTGTGTGTGTGTGTGTGTGTGTGTGTGTGTGTGTGTGTGTGTGTGTGTGCGTATGTGCGCATATACAGTGCCTTGCGAAAGTATTCGGCCCCCTTGAACTTTGCGACCTTTTGCCACATTTCAGGCTTCAAACATAAAGATATAAAACTGTATTTTTTGTGAAGAATCAACAACAAGTGGGACACAATCATGAAGTGGAACGACATTTATTGGATATTTCAAACTTTTTTAACAAATCAAAAACTGAAAAATTGGGCGTGTAAAATTATTCAGCCCCCTTAAGTTAATACTTTGTAGCGCCACCTTTTGCTGCGATTACAGCTGTAAGTCGCTTGGGGTATGTCTCTATCAGTTTTGCACATCGAGAGACTGACATTTTTTCCCATTCCTCCTTGCAAAACAGCTCGAGCTCAGTGAGGTTGGATGGAGAGCATTTGTGAACAGCAGTTTTCAGTTCTTTCCACAGATTCTCGATTGGATTCAGGTCTGGAATTTGACTTGGCCATTCTAACACCTGGATATGTTTATTTTTGAACCATTCCATTGTAGATTTTGCTTTATGTTTTGGATCATTGTCTTGTTGGAAGACAAATCTCCGTCCCAGTCTCAGGTCTTTTGCAGACTCCATCAGGTTTTCTTCCAGAATGGTCCTGTATTTGGCTCCATCCATCTTCCCATCAATTTTAACCATCTTCCCTGTCCCTGCTGAAGAAAAGCAGGCCCAAACCATGATGCTGCCACCACCATGTTTGACAGTGGGGATGGTGTGTTCAGGGTGATGAGCTGTGTTGCTTTTACGCCAAACATAACGTTTTGCATTGTTGCCAAAAAGTTCAATTTTGGTTTCATCTGACCAGAGCACCTTCTTCCACATGTTTGGTGTGTCTCCCAGGTGGCTTGTGGCAAACTTTAAACAACACTTTTTATGGATATCTTTAAGAAATGGCTTTCTTCTTGCCACTCTTCCATAAAGGCCAGATTTGTGCAATATACGACTGATTGTTGTCCTATGGACAGAGTCTCCCACCTCAGCTGTAGATCTCTGCAGTTCATCCAGAGTGATCATGGGCCTCTTGGCTGCATCTCTGATCAGTCTTCTCCTTGTATGAGCTGAAAGTTTAGAGGGACGGCCAGGTCTTGGTAGATTGTTAGATTTGCAGTGGTCTGATACTCCTTCCATTTCAATATTATCGCTTGCACAGTGCTCCTTGGGATGTTTAAAGCTTGGGAAATCTTTTTGTATCCAAATCCGGCTTTAAACTTCTTCACAACAGTATCTCGGACCAGCCTGGTGTGTTCCTTGTTCTTCATGATGCTCTCTGCGCTTTTAACGGACCTCTGAGACTATCACAGTGCAGGTGCATTTATACGGAGACTTGATTACACACAGGTGGATTGTATTTATCATCATTAGTCATTTAGGTCAACATTGGATCATTCAGAGATCCTCACTGAACTTCTGGAGAGAGTTTGCTGCACTGAAAGTAAAGGGGCTGAATAATTTTGCACGCCCAATTTTTCAGTTTTTTATTTGTTAAAAAAGTTTGAAATATCCAATAAATGTCGTTCCACTTCATGAGTGTGTCCCACTTGTTGTTGATTCTTCACAAAAAAATACAGTTTTATATCTTTATGTTTGAAGCCTGAAATGTGGCAAAAGGTCGCAAAGTTCAAGGGGGCCGAATACTTTCGCAAGGCACTGCATATGTGTGTGTGTGTGTGCGAATGATTGTGTGTGCGAATGTGTGTGTGTGTGTATGTGATTGTGTGTGTGTGCTGATACACGCGTGTGTGCGCATATGTGTGTGTGTGTGTGTGTGTGCAAGGGCACATGCGCAGAGGTTCATAATGCTCTCTAGGTTATTGAAGGGTGAAGTCCTAACTCATAAGACTCTATTACAATGGGTCTTTTAATAACATCCTGAAACTCCATCTGTGCTCCATCAGGATAACTCTACAATAAGAACATGTCGTGGAGGTGGAGTGTTGCGACAACATATTTTCAGAACGCTTTCTTTGGCCCAGTCCTTGTCAACCGCACCCAAATCCTCAGAGTCCTGTCTTTAAATGTTATATTTGCCTCGTTAAGACACATACATCACATATGTATGATATCAATGAGGTTGTAAAGATATAATTAAACATGTTGTGTGGATTTGCTGCTTCTCGTTTGATCAGAGTATGAGGTCATTTCAAGGACCCAAGGACCCAATGGAGAAGAGGTGTCCATCCTGACTACCAACCAGACTCACACTGCTGTGGAGAATTTAAAACCAGAGAGCAGGTGTGTGTCTGTGTTTGTTTTTATGTGGTGTGTGGAGGCTTGCTGGGGCAGGGTTGGGTTGGGAAGGTTCATTGTGTTTCTAATTATGCTGGATCCTGATATTGGTGTTGGCTGGGAGTTAGAGATTCATAGAATAAACCAGATTAACCAGAACCTTATCCTCGGCTGGGTCTGTTTCACCCACCACAACATCTGAACATCACATACTTTATGGTGGTGTGTGTGTGTGTGTGTGTGTGTGTGTGTGTGTTTAAGTGAGAGAGTGTGAATGTATGTGTGTGTACATTCACACTGTGTTTAAGTGAGAGAGTCTCTGTGTGTGTGTGTCTGTGTGAGAGAGAGAATAGGAGAGAGAGGCAGAGAGAAAGAGAAAGAGCAAGAGAGAGAGGGAGATGGAGAAGTAGAGAAAGGGAGAGGGGGGCCATGAGCAAGCACTGCCCTCTGCTCAAGGCTGTAGAGAATACAAATATTAAGTCTCATAGTGCTGGAGACTGGTGGAATATAAACTCAAGCTCCACAAAGTTTAAGATTATAGTGAACAAGTGTAACTAAGGTTTATTTTTGTGTACGTGAAACACAGGTGGCTGGTGGCACCATAATTGGGGAGGACGGGCTCATAGTAATGGCTGGACTGGAACTAATGGAATGGTATCAAATACGTCAAACGCACGGTTTCCATATGTTTATATACCATTCCATTCACTCCATTCCAGCCATTATTATGAGCAGTCCTCCCCTCAGCAGCCTCCTGTGATGTGGAATCTCCCGTTTACATTCCTTTGCTGGGAAAGCTATCTCACCATGGCGATCGGAATAGAAAGTTCTGTATATAAAAAGGAGATTTTGGAATGACTGAGCTGGTTTAACATCATGCTGACTTTTTCTCTTTCCTTTTTCAGTTACGAGTTCAAAGTAAAACCCAAGAATGAGCTTGGGGAAGGGCCTGCCAGTGAGGCGGTGTCGTTCAACACAGAGTCAGGTAGGTGTAGAGCCAAAATGGACTCCACTGTATCAAATCAAATGTTATTGGTCACATACACGTGTTTGGCAGTTATTGTGGGTGTAGCGAAATGCTTGTGTTTCTAGCTCCAACAGTGCAGTAATATCTAACAAGTAATATCTAACAATTCCACAACATATACCCAATGCTCACAAATCTAAGTAAAGAGATGATGAATTAAGACTATGTATTAAGAATATATAATTATATGGATTGAGCAATATCAGAGCAGCCAGTATGTCTGATTACACTTCCATAATGGAGCCGGAATGGAGGCCAGCTCCAGATAGAAGTTCCCATTGGGCATGGATATATCTATGATCAGCTTTCCATTCCCATATCCAAATGTTAACCGTTGATGGAAACCATGCAAAAGGGACCATAAATCAGAACCTTGACCTAGGACCACAATTCCCACTGTTGGCATTATAGAGCCCCATTGGCTGGGCCAGTAAATTAGTAATAAAACTCAAATAACAATCCTACTTTCAACTTGAATACTTTGCATTAGCTTGGCTCCGCCTCTAAGTGCTGTATCAAACACTGATATCACATGCTTTTCAGATATGTGTCTCTAATTAGTTTCTTGCTCATGGTATTAACCTTTGGCCAATAGATGTGTGTAAGTAATTAGCTGCTCACCATTAGCATGGCCTAGCATGTCAGAGGTGTGCAATAAGACTGTTGTTAATGACTCCAACATGCCTTTTCCGTTTTGGTAACCTTGACGAGCACTGGGTCATGTCTGGTCGAGACCTATCGGTCCTGTCTGTCTGTCAGGCTTTTCATCACTCCTCTAATCAAAAAACAACACACACTAGTCTCCAGGAAGAGATGGACAACTATTACCAGGGTGCAACTTTGCGAGGGGGGTGTTTGGGGACTTGATCATGTTGGTCATAGTTAGGTTTAGTGCTCTATTCAATCAGCCGACATCCGCATAGAGGATGTTTTGGCGGTGTCGGAGGTGGAACTGCGTTAGAGCTGTCAAATCCACAAGTGGCTCCTGGCATTATACAAGAAGCAGGTTAAACAGCGTGAACAATATACAGGTACACTTTGTGCTGGGGACAATAAAAGGCCACTAAAATGTGCAGTTTTGTCACACAACACAATGCCACGTGTCTCAAATTTTGAGGGAGCTTGCAATTGGCATGCTGACTGCAGGAATGTCTCCCAGAGCTGTTGCCAGAGAATTGAATGTTAATTTCTCTACCATAAGCCGCCTCCAATGTCATTTTAGAGATTTTGGGTACGTCCAACCGGCCTCACAACTGCAGACCATGTGGAACCACGCCAGCCCAGGACCTCCACATGCGGCTTTTTCAACTGCGGGATCGTCTGAGACCAGCCACCCAGACAGCTGATGAAACTGTGGGTTTGCACAACCAGAGAATTTCGGCACAAACTGCAGAAACCGTTTCAGGGAAGCTCATCTGTGTGCTCATTGTCCCCACCAGGCGTCGTAACCGACTTCAGTGGGCAAATAGTCGCCTTTGAAGGCCACTGGCATGCTGGAGAAGTGTGCTCTTCATGGATGAATCAGCGTTTCAACTGTACTGGGCTGACGGCAGACAGCGTCGTGTGGGCGAGCGGTTTGCTGATGTCAACATTGTGAACCGAGTGCCCCATGGTGGGAGTGGGGTTATGGTATGGGCAGGCATAAGCTAAGGTCAACGAACACAATTGCATTTTATCGATGACAGTTTGAATGCACAGAGATACAGTGACAAGATCCTAAAGGCCCATTGTCGTGACATTCATCCGCTGCCATCATCTCATGTTTCAGCATGATAATGCACGGCCCGATGTCGCAAGGATCTGTACACATTTCCTGGAAGCTGACAGTGTCCCAGTTCTTCCATGGCCTTCATACTCACCAGACATGTCACCCATTGAGCATGTTTGGGGTGCTCTGGATCAATGTGTTCGACAGCGTGTTCTAGTTCCCCCCCCCAAGTGGGAAAACATTCCACAGGCTTGCGAAGGAGATGTCATGTTGCATGAGGCAAATGATGGTCACACCAGATACTGACTGGCTTTCTGATATTAAAATATATGTGACCAACAGATGCATATCTGTATCCCAGTCATGAAATCCATAGATCAGGGCCTAATGAATTCATTTCAATTGACTGATTTCCTTATATGAACTGTAACTCAGTAAAATCTTTGAAATTGTTGCATGTGGCATTTATATTTTTGTTCAGTGTACCTAAAGGGGACATTGCCATTGGCTGCACAGAGTCACATTAAGATACATCCCATGCAGCCTTGTTAAAAAACTTATTTGGGATAGGGGGCAGCATTTTCACTTTTGGATGAATAGTGTGCCCAGAGTAAACTGCCTCCTACTCAGTCCCAGATGCTAATATACGGATATTATTATTAGTAGTATTGGATAGAAAACACTCGGAAGTTTCTAAAACTGTTTGAATGATGTATGTGAGTATAACAGAACTCATAAAGCAGGCAAAACCCTGAGAAAAAAATCCAAACAGGAAGTGGGAAATCTGAGGTTTGAAGTTCCGCTTGTGGAACCCCAGTCCTAGACAGGTTACAAGTTGGAACACTGGAATGTGAGATGTAATCTACACCTCCATAAGGAACACTGGAATGTGAGATGTAATCTACACCTCCATAAGGAACACTGGAATGTGAGATGTAATCTACACCTCCATAAGGAACACTGGAATGTGAGATGTAATCTACACCTCCATAAGGAACACTGGAATGTGAGATGTAATCTACACCTCCATAAGGAACACTGGAATGTGAGATGTAATCTACACCTCCATAAGGAACACTGGAATGTGAGATGTAATCTACACCTCCATAAGGAACACTGGAATGTGAGATGTAATCTACACCTCCATAAGGAACACTGGAATGTGAGATGTAATCTACACCTCCATAAGGAACACTGGAATGTGAGATGTAATCTACACCTCCATAAGGAACACTGGAATGTGAGATGTAATCTACACCTCCATAAGGAACACTGGAACGTGAGATGTAATCTACACCTCCATAAAGAACACTGGAATGTGAGATGTAATCTACACCTCCATAAGGAACACTGGAATGTGAGATGTAATCTACACCTCCATAAGGAACACTGGAATGTGAGATGTAATCTACACCTCCATAAGGAACACTGGAATGTGAGATGTAATCTACACCTCCATAAGGAACACTGGAATGTGAGATGTAATCTACACCTCCATAAGGAACACTGGAACGTGAGATGTAATCTACACCTCCATAAGGAACACTGGAATGTGAGATGTAATCTACACCTCCATAAAGAACACTGGAATGTGAGATGTAATCTACACCTCCATAAGGAACACTGGAATGTGAGATGTAATCTACACCTCCATAAGGAACACTGGAATGTGAGATGTAATATACACCTCCATAAGGAACACTGGAATGTGAGATGTAATCTACACCTCCATAAGGAACACTGGAATGTGAGATGTAATCTACACCTCCATAAGGAACACTGGAATGTGAGATGTAATCTACACCTCCATAAGGAACACTGGAATGTGAGATGTAATCTACACCTCCATAAAGAACACTGGAATGTGAGATGTAATCTACACCTCCATAAGGAACACTGGAATGTGAGATGTAATCTACACCTCCATAAAGAACACTGGAATGTGAGATGTAATCTACACCTCCATTAAGAACACTGGAATGTGAGATGTAATCTACACCTCCATAAGGAACACTGGAATGTGAGATGTAATCTACACCTCCATAAGGAACACTGGAACGTGAGATGTAATCTACACCTCCATAAGGAACACTGGAATGTGAGATGTAATCTACACCTCCATAAGGAACACTGGAATGTGAGATGTAATCTACACCTCCATAAGGAACACTGGAATGTGAGATGTAATCTACACCTCCATAAGGAACACTGGAATGTGAGATGTAATATACACCTCCATAAGGAACACTGGAATGTGAGATGTAATCTACACCTCCATAAGGAACACTGGAATGTGAGATGTAATCTACACCTCCATAAGGAACACTGGAATGTGAGATGTAATCTACACCTCCATAAAGAACACTGGAATGTGAGATGTAATCTACACCTCCATAAGGAACACTGGAATGTGAGATGTAATCTACACCTCCATAAGGAACACTGGAATGTGAGATGTAATCTACACCTCCATAAGGAACACTGGAATGTGAGATGTAATCTACACCTCCATAAAGAACACTGGAATGTGAGATGTAATCTACACCTCCATAAGGAACACTGGAATGTGAGATGTAATCTACACCTCCATAAGGAACACTGGAATGTGAGATGTAATCTACACCTCCATAAGGAACACTGGAATGTGAGATGTAATCTACACCTCCATAAAGAACACTGGAATGTGAGATGTAATCTACACCTCCATAAGGAACACTGGAATGTGAGATGTAATCTACACCTCCATAAGGAACACTGGAATGTGAGATGTAATCTACACCTCCAAACACCTCCACCGTTCTTCCAAGATCGCATAGCAGTTCAGACGTCTTTTGTCCTCGTCTTGTCGTGTCCTGTATATATATATATTTACAACTTTTTTCACATACATTTTATTTTTATTTTCCATCAACTCATCTTCTAAACACTCTCCTGCAACCAGCCTCACCAATTTATATTTATAAAAAAGTATTATTTACCTCAGATCTGCAATCCTTCAGGAAGCTAGCCAGAAACTCCAGGAGGCTGGCCAGAAACTAGCCAGAAGCTAGCCAGGAGCTAGCCCAGAAGCTAATCAGAAGCTAACCACGGTTTGTGGTCATCGGCTGTCCTTTAGTTCGAAAATCTATCGAAAATCTATCGCCAGTTTTGTACGGCGCAGCGCGGCTCGGAACGGAACATACCGGACCAATTTTTCTCTCCATGTCCCTGGATTTCAACTGCTCTCTGGACATTCATACCCGGATCTCACAGCTAGCTAGCTGCTATCCGTGTGACAGTCGGCTTTCGTCGATTCCGGAGCAAACATCGATTGTTCCGGTGCTAGCCAGCTCCGTCAATCACGCCTGAGTCCCATCATTCACTCCTGGGCTGCAGTCATCTATCCGGACCCGTTTCACTGCCTACGCGGAGCCCCACCGGGCCTTCACAACCGGACTGCCGACGTTATCTACCTGAAGGAGATCCGGCTGGCTCCTCTGTCGCGACGTTACCGGAACGCCCATCTGCGGCCCGCTAACCGTTAGCTGTCTTTCCGGCTGCTATCTGAATAGACAATCGGACAATTTATTTATTTGAATTATTATGTTTTCTTCTCGGGCCTCTATAACTATATCTATTGTTCTTATTTTTGTTGTTGTGTGATTTGGATTAATCCCCTCTACCACACGGAACCCCACTAATCTACTGACCGAACGCAAGAGGTGGCTAACAACAGACTCCATCCTATGCTAGCTTGCTACCGGTTGGCTTGGCTAGCTGTCTAAATCGCCGTGACCCTAAACCAACCTCTCCACTCACTGGACCCTTTTGATCACTCGACTAAGCATGCCTCTCCTTAATGTCAATATGTCTTGTCCATTGCTGTTCTGGTTAGTGTTTATTGGCTTATTTCACTGTAGAGCCTCTAGTCCTGCTCACTATACCTTATCCAACCTATTAGTTCCACCACCCACACATGCAATGACATCTCCTGGTTTCAATGATGTTTCTAGAGACAATATCTCTCTCTTCATCACTCAATACCTAGGTTTACCTCCACTGTATTCACATCCTACCTTACCTTTGTCTGTACATTATACCTTGATGCTATTTTATCGCCCCCAGAAACCTCCTTTTACTCTCTGTTCCAGACGTTCTAGACGACCAATTCTTATTGCTTTTAGTCGCACCCTTATCCTACTCCTCCTATGTTCCTCTGGCGATGTAGAGGTGAATCCAGGCCCTGCAGTGCCTAGCTCCACTCCTATTCCCCAGGCGCTCTCTTTTGACGACTTCTGTAACCGTAATAGCCTTGGTTTCATGCATGTTAACATTAGAAGCCTCCTCCCTAAGTTTGTTCTATTCACTGCTTTAGCACACTCTGCCAACCCGGATGTTCTAGCTGTGTCTGAATCCTGGCTTAGGAAGACCACCAAAAATTCAGACATTTTAATTCCAAACTACAACATTTTCAGACAAGATAGAACTGCCAAAGGGGGCGGTGTTGCAATTTACTGCAAAGATAGCCTGCAGAGTTCTGTCCTACTATCCAGGTCTGTACCCAAACAATTTGAACTTCTACTTTTAAAAATCCACCTTTCTAAAAACAAGTCTCTCACCGTTGCCGCCTGCTATAGACCACCCTCTGCCCCCAGCTGTGCTCTGGACACCATATGTGAACTGATTGCCCCCCATCTATCTTCAGAGCTCGTGCTGCTAGGCGACCTAAACTGGAACATGCTTAACACCCCAGCCATCCTACAATCTAAACTTGATGCCCTCAATCTCACACAAATTATCAATGAACCTACCAGGTACCTCCCCAAAGCCTTAAACACGGGCACCCTCATAGATATCATCCTAACCAACTTCCCCTCTAAATACACCTCTGCTGTCTTCAACCAAGATCTCAGCGATCACTGCCTCATTGCCTGCATCCGTAATGGGTCAGCGGTCAAACGACCTCCTCTCATCACTGTAAAACGCTCCCTGAAACACTTCAGCGAGCAGGCCTTTCTAATCGACCTGGCCGGGGTATCCTGGAAGGATATTGACCTCATCCCGTCAGTAGAGGATGCCTGGATATTTTTTAAAAATGCCTTCCTAACCATCTTAAATAAACATGCCCCATTCAAGAAATTTAGAACCAGGAACAGATATAGCCCTTGGTTCTCCCCAGACCTGACTGCCCTTAATCAACACAAAAACGTCCTATGGCGTTCTGCATTAGCATCGAACAGCCCCCGTGATATGCAGCTGTTCAGGGAAGCTAGAAACCATTATACACAGGCAGTTAGAAAAGCCAAGGCTAGCTTTTTCAAGCAGAAATTTGCTTCTTGCAACACTAACTCAAAAAAGTTCTGGGACACTGTAAAGTCCATGGAGAATAAGAACACCTCCTCCCAGCTGCCCACTGCACTGAAGATAGGAAACACTGTCACCACTGATAAATCCACCATAATTGAAAATTTCAATAAGCATTTTTCTACTGCTGGCCATGCTTTCCACCTGGCTACTCCTACCCCTGTCAACAGCACTGCACCCCCAACAGCAACTCGCCCAAGCCTTCCCCATTTCTCCTTCTCCCAAATCCATTCAGCTGATGTTCTGAAAGAGCTGCAAAATCTGGACCCCTACAAATCAGCCGGGCTAGACAATCTGGACCCTTTCTTTCTAAAATTATCTGCCGAAATTGTTGCCACCCCTATTACTAGCCTGTTCAACCTCTCTTTCGTGTCGTCTGAGATTCCCAAAGATTGGAAAGCAGCTGCGGTCATCCCCCTCTTCAAAGGGGGGGACACTCTTGACCCAAACTGCTACAGACCTATATCTATCCTACCATGCCTTTCTAAGGTCTTCGAAAGCCAAGTCAACAAACAGATTACCGACCATTTTGAATCTCACCATACCTTCTCTGCTATGCAATCTGGTTTCAGAGCTGGTCATGGGTGCACCTCAGCCACGCTCAAGGTCCTAAACGATATCTTAACCGCCATCGATAAGAAACATTACTGTGCAGCCGTATTCATTGATCTGGCCAAGGCTTTCGACTCTGTCAATCACCACATCCTCATCGGCAGACTCAACAGCCTTGGTTTCTCAAATGATTGCCTCGCCTGGTTCACCAACTACTTCTCTGATAGAGTTCAGTGTGTCAAATCTGAGGGTCTGTTGTCCGGACCTCTGGCAGTCTCTATGGGGGTGCCACAGGGTTCAATTCTTGGACCGACTCTCTTCTCTGTATACATCAATGAGGTCGCTCTTGCTGCTGGTGAGTCTCTGATCCACCTCTACGCAGACGACACCATTCTGTATACTTCCGGCCCTTCTTTGGACACTGTGTTAACAACCCTCCAGGCAAGCTTCAATGCCATACAACTCTCCTTCCGTGGCCTCCAACTGCTCTTAAATACAAGTAAAACTAAATGCATGCTCTTCAACCGATCACTACCTGCACCTACCCGCCTGTCCAACATCACTACTCTGGACGGCTCTGACTTAGAATACGTGGACAACTACAAATACTTAGGTGTCTGGTTAGACTGTAAACTCTCCTTCCAGACCCATATCAAACATCTCCAATCCAAAGTTAAATCTAGAATTGGCTTCCTATTTCGCAACAAAGCATCCTTCACTCATGCTGCCAAACATACCCTTGTAAAACTGACCATCCTACCAATCCTCGACTTTGGCGATGTAATTTACAAAATAGCCTCCAATACCCTACTCAACAAACTGGATGCAGTCTATCACAGTGCAATCCGTTTTGTCACCAAAGCCCCATACACTACCCACCATTGCGACCTGTACGCTCTCGTTGGCTGGCCCTCGCTTCATACTCGTCGCCAAACCCACTGGCTCCATGTCATCTACAAGACCCTGCTAGGTAAAGTCCCCCCTTATCTCAGCTCGCTGGTCACCATAGCATCTCCCACCTGTAGCACACGCTCCAGCAGGTATATCTCTCTAGTCACCCCCAAAACCAATTCTTTCTTTGGCCGCCTCTCTTTCCAGTTCTCTGCTGCCAATGACTGGAACGAACTACAAAAATCTCTGAAACTGGAAACACTTATCTCCCTCACTAGCTTTAAGCACCAACTGTCAGAGCAGCTCACAGATTACTGCACCTGTACATAGCCCACATATAATTTAGCCCTATCAACTACCTCTTTCCCAACTGTATTTAATTTATTTATTTATTTTGCTCCTTTGCACCCCATTATTTTTATTTCTACTTTGCACATTCTTCCATTGCAAAACTACCATTCCAGTGTTTTACTTGCTATATTGTATTTACCTTGCCACCAAGGCCTTTTTTTGCCTTTACCTCCCTTCTCACCTCATTTGCTCACATTGTATATAGACTTGTTTATACTTTATTATTGACTGTATGTTTGTTTTACTCCATGTGTAACTCTGTGTTGTTGTATCTGTCGAACTGCTTTGCTTTATCTTGGCCAGGTCGCAATTGTAAATGAGAACTTGTTCTCAACTTGCCTACCTGGTTAAATAAAGGTAAATAAATAAATAAATAAATAAATAAATAAATAAAGAACACTGGAATGTGAGATGTAATCTACACCTCCATAAGGAACACTGGAATGTGAGATGTAATCTACACCTCCATAAGGAACACTGGAATGTGAGATGTAATCTACACCTCCATAAGGAACACTGGAATGTGAGATGTAATCTACACCTCCATAAGGAACACTGGAACGTGAGATGTAATCTACACCTCCATAAGGAACACTGGAATGTGAGATGTAATCTACACCTCCATAAGGAACACTGGAATGTGAGATGTAATCTACACCTCCATAAGGAACACTGGAATGTGAGATGTAATCTACACCTCCATAAAGAACACTGGAATGTGAGATGTAATCTACACCTCCATAAGGAACACTGGAATGTGAGATGTAATCTACACCTCCATAAGGAACACTGGAATGTGAGATGTAATCTACACCTCCATAAGGAACACTGGAATGTGAGATGTAATCTACACCTCCATAAGGAACACTGGAATGTGAGATGTAATCTACACCTCCATAAGGAACACTGGAATGTGAGATGTAATCTACACCTCCATAAGGAACACTGGAATGTGAGATGTAATCTACACCTCCATAAGGAACACTGGAATGTGAGATGTAATCTACACCTCCATAAGGAACACTGGAATGTGAGATGTAATCTACACCTCCATAAGGAACACTGGAATGTGAGATGTAATCTACACCTCCATAAGGAACACTGGAATGTGAGATGTAATCTACACCTCCATAAGGAACACTGGAATGTGAGATGTAATCTACACCTCCATAAGGAACACTGGAATGTGAGATGTAATCTACACCTCCATAAGGAACACTGGAATGTGAGATGTAATCTACACCTCCATAAGGAACACTGGAACGTGAGATGTAATCTACACCTCCATAAGGAACACTGGAACGTGAGATGTAATCTACACCTCCATAAGGAACACTGGAACGTGAGATGTAATCTACACCTCCATAAGGAACACTGGAACGTGAGATGTAATCTACACCTCCATAAGGAACACTGGAACGTGAGATGTAATCTACACCTCCATAAGGAACACTGGAATGTGAGATGTAATCTACACCTCCATAAAGAACACTGGAATGTGAGATGTAATCTACACCTCCATAAAGAACACTGGAATGTGAGATGTAATCTACACCTCCATAAGGAACACTGGAATGTGAGATGTAATCTACACCTCCATAAGGAACACTGGAATGTGAGATGTAATCTACACCTCCATAAAGAACACTGGAATGTGAGATGTAATCTACACCTCCATAAGGAACACTGGAACGTGAGATGTAATCTACACCTCCATAAGGAACACTGGAATGTGAGATGTAATCTACACCTCCATAAGGAACACTGGAATGTGAGATGTAATCTACACCTCCATAAGGAACACTGGAATGTGAGATGTAATCTACACCTCCATAAGGAACACTGGAATGTGAGATGTAATCTACACCTCCATAAGGAACACTGGAATGTGAGATGTAATCTACACCTCCATAAGGAACACTGGAATGTGAGATGTAATCTACACCTCCATAAGGAACACTGGAATGTGAGATGTAATCTACACCTCCATAAAGAACACTGGAATGTGAGATGTAATCTACACCTCCATAAGGAACACTGGAATGTGAGATGTAATCTACACCTCCATAAGGAACACTGGAATGTGAGATGTAATCTACACCTCCATAAGGAACACTGGAATGTGAGATGTAATCTACACCTCCATAAGGAACACTGGAATGTGAGATTTAATCTACACCTCCATAAGGAACACTAGAATGTGAGATGTAATCTACACCTCCATAAGGAACACTGGAATGTGAGATGTAATATACACCTCCATAAGGAACACTGGAATGTGAGATGTAATCTACACCTCCATAAGGAACACTGGAATGTGAGATGTAATCTACACCTCCATAAGGAACACTGGAATGTGAGATGTAATCTACACCTCCATAAGGAACACTGGAATGTGAGATGTAATATACACCTCCATAAGGAACACTGGAATGTGAGATGTAATCTACACCTCCATAAGGAACACTGGAATGTGAGATGTAATCTACACCTCCATAAGGAACACTGGAATGTGAGATGTAATCTACACCTCCATAAGGAACACTGGAATGTGAGATGTAATCTACACCTCCATAAGGAACACTGGAATGTGAGACGTAATCTACACCTCCATAAGGAACACTGGAATGTGAGGTGTAATCTACACCTCCATAAGGAACACTGGAATGTGAGATGTAATCTACACCTCCCTTACGCTGATCGAAATCTTCAGTATTTTGTTTAATCAATTTCAATTTGAGCGTTATATTTTCTAACTAGCCTACACTTTCTCGTTCTGAACTTCTAACCTGAGAGGGAGGGTGTGGCTTTGTGACAAGAGCAGCTGCTCAACGATTTGACAGCTTCAACATCAGTCATGGTCACATAATAGCTACAGATGGACTGGATTTTGGGATTCATATCATATCCGTTATGCACACTAATGAAATCAATTAACTAACATTCACAGCAATATTGTGTCCAAACAGAAATAAGAGTGACTGAGCTGAATTGATCTCCAACACTGATAAAGAGGAGTGATTGGACCAAAGGCTCTTTGCCCTGTAGTGAAATCAGACTGGGAGGGACATGACTATGTAGCTGTCCATGTGCAAGTATTGTTTATTACTGTATTAATGCGGTAATAATGGACTGATGTGTGACTAATGATGTTTTATCTCTTTCACTCTCTCCTCCATAGCGGACCCTCGGGTGAGTGAGAATGTCTCAGGTGAGTGGACTCAGTATGTCATGTTCACAATCATTTTTCTTCCATAGTTTGTGTCCCGTTCTCTGTGCCATAGTGTCAAATGAATCCTTTAATATATTCTCTCTCCTGCCTCCAGGTAAAGCTGCTATCTGGACACAGTTCCCCTTCAAGGCAGATTCCTACTCGGAGTGTAATGGGAAGCAGTACGTGAAGAGGACCTGGTACCGCAAGTTTGTGGGCATCCAGCTATGCAACTCCCTTAGATACAAAATCTACATGAGCGACTCGCTCAACGGTCAGTATAGTATAGTAAGAGGGTTGCCTTGGGAAAGTATTCAGACCACTTGACTTCTTCCAAATGTTGTTAGGTTACAGTAGGTTACAGCCAGGGTTGGGCAGTAATGGATTACATGTAAACCGTTATGTTACCAGCAAACATATTGTAATCAGATTACAGATACTTTTGAAAAATTAGATGATTACATCGAGGATAGCTTTTAAGTTCAGAAAGGAGGTTTGCGAGAAAAAAAATCTTTGACACCTGTTTTCTCAATGACATTCAAATCAGAATTGAAAAAAGGCGCATGTTTACATTTTTTTCCACCTGAGCGAGTCTGACCAGAATTCAGAGACCACTATGATGACACACCAAATGGGTTTGATGGATTGCGGGAAAAGAGCAGGAAAGGGCTTTTGTAAGCTACAGTCCAAGCCATGTCCTTCCAATGGTACGACTGCTGTCGGCATCCAAAAATGATCCAACTTGAATAAACGCTTGGAGGTAAGGATGACAGCAGTGTAGTCTATGGCGATACGGATATCACTTATTGTCATCTACATAGCGTATTGATGTGAATCACACTGCTGTTCTCTCATTTAGCTATTTGCACATTACGGTGGTTGTTGTGGATGGCTGTTCACAAATCTAAATGTGTATTTGAACCCAATAATGGTTGAATTCAAGAAGTTTAAGCTGCCTCTCAATCATTGTTTTTGAAACCAGTGGACAGCCAGTAAAACATATGCTAATGCAACAGCTGCATAGTGCGAATCCCAGCCTATGGAATACAAGTGGGGATTTTATTGCTCAATCTAATTCATGCTGATACTATTTTTTCTTATCCATAGGCCTAATGGACACGTGCTCAAACTCAAACTCACTTTTGATAGACTTAAAGGAGCAATCTGTAGTTGCTACATCCATTTTTGGACTTACAGTGCCTTGCGAAAGTATTCAGCCCCCTTGAACTTTGCGACCTTTTGCCACATTTCAGACTTCAAACATAAAGATATAAAACGTTATTTTTTTGTGAAGAATCAACAACAAGTGGGACACAATCATGAAGTGGAACGACATTTATTGGATATTTCAAACTTTTTTAACAAATCAAAAACTGAAAAATTGGACGTGCAAAATTATTCAGCCCCTTTACTTCCAGTGCAGCAAACTCTCTCCAGAAGTTCAGTGAGGATCTCTGAATGATCCAATGCTGAATGATGATAAATACAATCCACCTGTGTGTAATCAAGTCTCCGTATAAATGCACCTGCACTGTGATAGTCTCAGAGGTCCGTTAAAAGCGCAGAGAGCATCATGAAGAACAAGGAACACACCAGGCAGGTCCGAGATACTATTGTGAAGAAGTTTAAAGACGGAATTGGATACAAAAAGATTTCCCAAGCTTTAAACATCCCAAGGAGCACTGTGCAAGCGATAATATTGAAATGGAAGGAGTATCAGACCACTGCAAATCTACCAAGACCTGGCCGTCCCTCTAAACTTTCAGCTCATACAAGGAGAAGACTGATCAGAGATGCAGCCAAGAGGCCCATGATCACTCTGGATGAACTGCAGAGATCTACAGCTGAGGTGGGAGACTCTGTCCAAAGGACAACAATCAGTCGTATATTGCACAAATCTGGCCTTTATGGAAGAGTGGCAAGAAGAAAGCCATTTCTTAAAGATATCCATAAAAAGTGTAGTTTAAAGTTTGCCACAAGCCACCTGGGAGACACACCAAACATGTGGAAGAAGGTGCTCTGGTCAGATGAAACCAAAATTGAACTTTTTGGCAACAATGCAAAACGTTATGTTTGGCGTAAAAGCAACACAGCTGAACACACCATCCCCACTGTCAAACATGGTGGTGGCAGCATCATGGTTTGGGCCTGCTTTTCTTCAGCAGGGACAGGGAAGATGGTTAAAATTGATGGGAAGATGGATGGAGCCAAATACAGGACCATTCTGGAAGAAAACCTGATGGTCTGCAAAAGACCTGAGACTGGGACAGAGATTTGTCTTCCAACAAGAAAATGATCCAAAACATAAAGCAAAATCTACAATGGAATGGTTCAAAAATAAACATATCCAGGTGTTAGAATGGCCAAGTCAAAGTCCAGACCTGAATCCAATCGAGAATCTGTGGAAAGAACTGAAAACTGCTGTTCACAAATGCTCTCCATCCAACCTCACTGAGCTCGAGCTGTTTTGCAAGGAGGAATGGGAAAAAATTTCAGTCTCTCGATGTGCAAAACTGATAGAGACATACCCCAAGCGACTTACAGCTGTAATCGCAGCAAAAGGTGGCGCTACAAAGTATTAACTTAAGGGGGCTGAATAATTTTACACGCCCAATTTTTCAGTTTTTGATTTATTAAAAAAGTTTGAAATATCCAATAAATGTCGTTCCACTTCATGATTGTGTCCCACTTGTTGTTAATTCTTCACAAAAAAATACAGTTTTATATCTTTATGTTTGAAGCCTGAAGTTCAAGGGGGCCGAATACTTTCGCAAGGCACTGTATAAATTATATATCAATTGATTCTTGAAGAATATAACTTCACATGCCTTATGAGCTTAGTTCAACTGTCCCACCATGAGAACCCAAAATATAAGCTTGTTTTCCTCCAATGTTTGTAAACATTGTAAACATAAACAAACACTGTATAGCCTCATAACATGGTTCAAACAATCATTTTGATATCATGGATGGTCAGTCCTCGCATCCATAGCTCTGACTATTCATCCGAGAGTGGTTACATTTCTCCAGGCCCATCCCTCAGCTTTTTACCAAAACAGAGGCGGGGTGAGGTTTTGTTACTGTTTCATCTGTGGATTTGCCCTTTAAACAGCTGCATATTATCAAGATATCAAAGTGTCACCAATAAAATGTTAAATAGGCCTATAGCAATGTAGCATATGTCATTCATTTTTCACATGTAAATAGCACATTTCAGTAGTGCTCAAAGCATGCCACTCCATGAGCACAGCATTTATTTTTCAACTCGAATCAATCAGTCCTCCATGACAACAAAATCATAAATAACAGCGTAGAGTTGGCTAATAAGTCCTTAGTTTTGGGGTCATGCTCAGGTAAAACAATTTGGCTAATCTATACTTCCATATTTCCAAGTCCTTTCTTGAAGATCAAGGGGTATAACATTTATTGGAATGACTGGAATTCTGATTAAATTATATTTTTTACATTAAAAACCAAAGTTTAACGTATTATTTATTATATGTAGTAGAAAGCGATGGGTTAGAAGAAGCCAACACAAACAACGCACAAAGTCAAATGTAACATCCACATGTGGCCAGCTATGTAAACTTTAACATTGCAGCATATCTCAATAGATGTCGTTCAATTGGTAACATACATTTTTGTCTTCTTCTAATTCCTCTTAAGGGGAAAGTAATCTAAACGTAACTGAATGTAATCAGATTATGTTACTGTGTTTCGGTAATCCAAAAGTAACGTTACTGATTACAATTTTGGACAGGTAACTAGTAACTGTAATGGATTACATTTAGAAAGTAACCTACCCCTGGTGAGACAGCCTTATTCTAAAATTGATTAAACTGTTTTTATCTCATATCAATCTACACACAATGGCCCATAATGACAAAGCAAAAACTTGTTTGTAGAAATGTTTCCACATTTATTAAAAATATAAAAGTATTCAGACCGTTTACTCAGTACTTTGTTGAATCACTCTTGGCAGCGATTACAGCCTCGAGTCTTCTTGGGTAGGACACTACAAGCTTGGCACACCTGTAATTGGAGGAGTTTCTCGCATTCTTCTCTGCAGATCCTCTCAATCTCTGTCAGGTTGGATAGGGAGCGTTGCTGCACGGCTATTTTCAGATCTCTCGAGAATTGTTCGATCGGGTTCAAGTCTGGGCTCCGGCTGGACCACTCAAGGACATTCAGAGACTTGTCCTTAAGCCACTCCTGCATTGTCTTGGCTGTGTGCTTAGGGTTGTTGTCCTGTTGGAAGGTAAATCTTTGCCCCAGTCTGAGGTCCAGGACCAGGTTTTCATCAAGGACCTCTCTGTACTTTCCTATGTTCATCTTTCCCTCGATCCAGTCTAGTCTCCCAGCCCATGCTGCTGAAAAACATCCCCAAAGCATGATGCTGCCACCACCATGCTTCATTGTAGGGATGGCGCCAGGTTTCCTCCAGACATGACACTTAGCATTCTGGCACTCTACCATTAAGGCCTAATTGGTGGAGTGCTGCAGAGATGGTTGTCCTCCCATCTCCACAGAGCAACTCTAGAGCTCTGTCAGACTGACCATCAGGTTTGTGGTCACCTCCCTGACCAAGGCCCTTCTCCCCCGATTGCTCAGTTTGGCCTGGCAGCCAGCTCTAGGAAGAGTCTTGGTGGTTCCAAACTTCTTCCATTTAATAATTATGGAGGCCACTGTGCTCTTGGGGACATTCAATGCTGCATAAATGTTTTGGTACACTTCCCCAGGTTTATGCCTCGACACAATCCTGTCTCAGAGCTCTACGGAAAATGTCTTTGACCTCATGGCTTGGTTTTTGCTCTGACATGCACTGTCAACTGTGGGACCTTATATAGACACGTGTGTGCCTATCTAAATTATGTCCAATCAATTGAATTTACCACAAGTGGACTCCAATCAAGTTGTAGAAACATCTGAAGGATGATCAATGGAAACAGAATGCACCTGAGCTCAATTTCGATTCTCATAGCAAAGGGTCTGAATACTTATGTAATCCAGGTATTTCTGTTATTTTTACCGTAATTGCTGGACTATTAAGCGCACCTGAATATGAACCGCACCCACTGAATTATTAAAAAATATGTATTTTGTACATAAATAAGCCGCACATGTCTATAAGCCGCAGGTGCCTACCCGTACGTTGAAACAAATGAACTTTACACAGCCTTTAAACGAAACACGGCTTGTAACAAAAATAAATAGGCTTTAACGAAACACGGCTTGTAACAAAAATTAAACAGTAGCCTACCAAGAAAGTCATTGGTCACTATCTCCCTCCTCCTGTGCACTGAAACCACTGAAGTCATCTCCTTCGGTGTCAGAGTTGAATTGCTCCATCCGATGTTGGATCGCTGCCCTCTTCAACACGCAGCAGTCCAGCCTTTCGAAACCCGTTGATGATAGTGGATTTTTTGACAATGCTCCACGCTGTCAGCAGCTCTATTTCCCTTTCCAACAGCCAGATCGATCGCCTTCAACTTGAAAGCTGCATCATATGCATTTCTCTGTGTCTTTGCCATGATGAGGGTTTCAAAATGACTACCGTAATCAGAATGATGGGAAGTTTGAGCGCGCTCCATTAACGTCACATTATGTGACGGTGCTCAGTTTTTTGGCGGCATGAATCTTGTGAAAGCGGGAAAGATCCATAAATTAGCCGAGTCATTGTATAAACCTCGAGGTTCAAAGCCTGGGAATAAAGTAGCGGCTTATAGTCCGGAAATTACGGTAAATACATTTGCAAAAATGTTTAAAAACCTGTTTTCGCTTCGTCATTTTGGGGTATTGTTTGTAGATTGCTGAGAAAACAGTTTTATTTAATAAATTTTAGAATAAGGCTGTAACAAAATGTGGAAAAAGTCAAGGGGTCTGAATAGTTTCCGAAGGCACACTATACACTGAGTGTACAAAACATTAAGAACACCTGCTCTTTCCATGACATAGACTGACCAGGTGAATCCAGGTGAATGCTCCACTCTTAGAAAAAAGGTGTTATCTAGAACTAAAAAGGGTTCTTTCGCTGTCCCCATAAGACAACCCTTTGAAGAACCCCTTTTGGTTCCAGGTAGAACCCTTTTGCGTTCCATGTAAAAACCCTTTCCACAGAGGGTTCTACATGGAAACCAAACTAGTTCTATCTGGAACCAAAAAGGGTTCTCCTATGGGGACAACCGCAGAACCCTTTTGAACCCTTTTTCAAAGAGTGTATGATCTCTTATTGATGTTACTTAATCTACACTTCAATCAGTGTAGATTAAGGGGCGGAGACAGGTTAAAGAAGAATTTTAAGCCTTGAGACAATTGAGACATAGATTGTGTATATGTACCATTCAGATGGTGAATGGGGAAGACAAAAGATTTAAGTGCCTTTGAACGGAGTATGGTAGTAGGGGCCAGGCGCACCGGATTTGTCAAGAACTGCTAAATTGCTGAGTTTTTCATGCTCAACAGTTTCCTGTGAGTATATTAAAAATGGTCCACCACCTAAAGGACATCCAACCAACTTGACACAACTGTAGGAAGCATTGGAATCAACATAGGCCAGCATCCCTGAATAACACTTTTGACACCTTGTAGAGTCCATGCCCCGATGACTTGAGGCTGTTCTGAGGGCAAAAAGGGGGACAACTTAATATTCGGAAGGTGTCCCTAATGTTTTGTACACTCAGAGTATGTCTATGTTTTACTCTGTTTATATTGCCTTGTCTCTGTGTACATACGACTGACTATAAAGGACTTGTGTACATATGACTATAAAGGATACAATGGAATTCTGAACGAGGTGTAACTAACTAAAATTATATTAACTTAAATTAACATTATTTAACCTATAGCATCATACAGAGCCATAACCTTTGATCCTGTGCAGGCAAGTTCTATAACATCGGGGACCAGACTGGTCATGGAGAGGACCACTGCCAATTTGTAGATTCTTTCCTGGACGGACGAACAGGCAGCCAGCTACTGGCCGACCAGCTTCCCAGCCGATCAGGTAGAGTACCATCAACTGGGACCCATTAGAAAGATCAGTGGCAGAGAACCACTTGTACAGGTGTCCATGACCATGGTTTCTTGTTCACTTTTCAATTACTAAAGATTTCTGTTTCAGGGTTAACTATGGGAAACAATGATCTCTAGACTATGTTAAGACCATTCACATCCCAAACCATTTTTAAAAGAAAGGTTCTCATTATCCTTTTGTTCTCATGTCTCAGGTTTCTACCGGGCTATGCGTCAGGAACCGGTCAACTTCGGCCAGATCGGAGGGAACTCGCATGCCACCTATGTCGGCTGGTACGAGTGCGGAACACCCATACCTGGGAAATGGTAAGACCCCTCCACCAAGGAGGTGGCCAGGAAGATGCCTGACTGAAAGAGGGATTATTGTACCAGGCTGAAAGGAGGACTGAGGCAGCCTGAGGGGAGGTGGGCTTCTCTGTTACCATGGAGATGCACCTTTCTGACTATCTATTTGTCAGATGGCAACAGCCCACATTCCATTGTATAAAAGTGTACAGGACCATACTTGTCACGAACTCTGTTAGGCACATTTGTCATATCTCCTTAAATCTCATCTCACTATTTATCAATCACGACAACATGAGAAAATACTCAACCTGTAAACAAGGAAGAGAAGTTGGTAAAAGGTTTTTCAGAGTGCTTCATTAAATATGAACACCGGAAACTGTTGGGAAGCTGGCTCCCTAAAAATGTAATAATGTGTATGGTTTTATTTATCAAGCAGTTGTTATTCATGTACCTTGTGGTTTCTATTGGCCAGTCTGTTAAAAGGGTTGCTACAAAAGCATTAGTTTTCACTCATACAGATACTGTCTATACTCAATACCCTTTCTTGATTGGTCCTGTGGGATTAACAGTTGCGGTTTGCACAATATGAAAGTATTAAATATGTATATGATGTGAAAGAACAATATTTCTGAACTACTATCAAGTCTCTACATTAAGTTTACAAAGCAAGGCGGTTCCACGGACTAGAAGTGTGTTAATCACTTGGAAAAACACCTGAATGGGTTCTTTAGCCAATGAATGTCCAAATATTAAGTAGAGATAAAAATCATCAGATACTGGGATTCACTCAGTTGGAATGAACAGCATTAGGATATGCTTTGTTCTTTCATCTTCAATTTTCTAACTTCAACTCATCTCAATTTGGAGAATGATTGCCAGGAATCCGTTATGTGGATGTGGTCCTAAGCTCATTGCAAGTGACCACAATTGTCCACCTCTGGGGCATGTTCAGTGGGGTGCACCATTGCAGAATGTTCAGATGTAATGTATTGGGTTTGTAGGATGAGGAATTGTCAGTTCTATACGTTACATTTCTACCTACAACATTCAGAACATTTCCCCTCACTGACGAAACTCTGTTTTTAGCCTTGGAATGTTTTCTACAGTTTTGTTAGCACAACCTGTTCGTCTGAGTTTAAATATTATATAACATGTACATAAAAGCTTATTTTAGTGTGGAAACAAACAAACAAAGATTACATTTAACATTTTGTACAGTTGCTCACAAATGGCTGCAGTTGTATTTTCAACACAATTTTTTGGGGAAAAGTGTTTATAGATTGTTCCAGATATGTACAACCATTTCTGTATCTATTTTCAACAATAAATCCTTAAGTATGGTTCTGTTTTTACTACTTCTACGACTCAAATTGGTTGTAAATGCATTGTGCACATATGAAAGTGTGTGTTCATATGTCACACACACACACACACCCACACACACACACACACACACACACACACACACACACACCCACACAAATCAACAACACATGCCCCGTTTCACTCATTTCTCCATTAGTTCTGACTGCAGACAGGCAGAGCTGAGGGACCTACCACACACTCCCTCACCACACATCCCAGCCAACCACAACGCCCGATTAGGAAAACAAACAGCAACAGCAGCATTACCACACTTTTCCAAATCCACTCTGGTGGGATACGAAAGGCTCTCGGAAGCCAAGCTCAACACGGAGCCATGAACTCACAAACCACAGTGTGAGGGAAGGAGTGAGGGAGACAAAGAATCAAAACAATGACAGACTACCAAGGTTTCAAAACCTTTATTAGGTTTTAGAAAAAATGTTACAGTTTAAACAAACTAAATGACACTTCAAGGTGGAAAATCTGACTGATATATTAATACAAACCATTGAGGAAAAAAATGTAAGAGAAAGAGAGAGTGATAAACCATAAGGAGGTGATCTAAGAGGCTAAACATGGTAGGACCCTTCTGGAAGGTCAAAACTACACGTCCCATATTGTACTCAAGCGAGGGGCAGATTCCATGACACGACATAATACCAACATGGTGTTGATGAAAACGAGTTGTAAAAAAAGTATTTAAAAAAAAAAGGGGATGAACACCATTTTCATAGAAGCATCTGTTGACACTCAGCAAACTATATCCTCAAAAGATCAGTTAAATGCAATATGAATCAACATCTGTTGACCAGCGGATACAGGTGCATTTACAGCTGTCAGACTAGCAAGATAAAGTCGGATGATAATAAGACAGACTTCATATTTCAGCCTGTTTTGTTCTCCCAGCTGAGTGTGCTTACAGACTGACGACATGTTCACCAGTGTTGAGCACTATTTGAACTGACAATTAGAAATGAAAACATTTAAAAACATTTTGAAATAAATAACTGACTTTTCAGTTTATTGAGAAGTCATTGAAAATGGCCTTTTTTATTATTGAATTGTACATTTTAGTTAACTTCCTGAATTGACTGCCTTCAATTCAAATTGAGCCCACCCTGATGACAGACACATAGGGTGTGGGTAGGGATGATTCAATTACAAATAACAGGGCCTTAACACATTGGTGTGTGTGTGTGGTGGTGGGGTCGAGACAGACAATAACATGGGTGTGTGTGTGGTGGTGGGGTCGAGACAGAACAGACAATAACACATGGGTGTGTGTGTGTGTGTGGTCGAGACAGAACACAGACAATAACATGGGTGTGTGTGTGGTGGTGGGGTCGAGACAGAACAGACAATAACACATGGGTGTGTGTGTGTGTGTGGTGGTGGGGTCGAGACAGAACACAGACAATAACATGGGTGTGTGTGTGTGGTGGTGGGGTCGAGACAGAACAGACAATAACACATGGGTGTGTGTGTGTGTGTGGTGGTGGGGTCGAGACAGAACACAGACAATAACATGGGTGTGTATGTGTGGTGGTGGGGTCGAGAGAACACAGACAATAACATGGGTGTGCATGTGTGGTGGTGGGGTCGAGACAGAACAGACAATAACACATGGGTGTGTGTGTGTGTGGTGGTGGGGTCGAGACAGAACACAGACAATAACATGGGTGTGTATGTGTGGTGGTGGGGTCGAGACAGACAATAACATGGGTGTGTATGTGTGGTGGTGGGGTCGAGACAGAACACAGACAATAAAACGTGGGTGTGTGTGTGTGTGTGGTGGGGTCGAGACAGACAATAACATGGGTTTGTGTGTGTGGTGGTGGGGTCGAGACAGAACACAGACGATCAGATGGGGGGGGGGGGGGGGGGGTTGTAGTTTGTTTTGGATATGGACTCATCAGTGACTGAGGACTGACAGAAGGACGGATGGACCGATTAGCAGACCATGTTTACCGAACCCAGGCCAAACAGAGCCAGCCAGGACACAAAGGGGAGGGGTGGGTGGATAACGTTTTCCATTCCTTCTCTTTTACCGGTACCCAGGGCCAGGCTGGGCATAGCCCGAGCCGAAGGGGGGCCGGTTGCGGGCATAGGGGTTGGACGCCCCAGGAGGGGGGGTAACGTTGCTACCGGGGGGAGGAGTGTAGCTGGGACGGGCCTGGTAACCCTGGCCAGACTGGGAGGTGGGGGGTAGGCTGTAGTTGGCAGGCTGGTTGGCCTGGGAGGTGTAGTTTTGGGGAGGGAAGGCACCTGGGGGGTACTGCTGGGGACCCTGGGGTGGAGCGGCCTGCTGTTGGCCTCCCTGAAAGCCGGGGGCTGGGCCCTGGCTGGGGGTGGGGGCCTGGGAGGTGGGGGCAGGGTAGTTCTGGAACTGCTGCTGTTGAGGCTGAGGGGTGCCGGGCTGGGGGGTGCATCCTGCTGAGTGAGAGAGAGTTGGGGGGAGAAGTACAGTATAACTTTGGATTGTTATCGATTTCACATTCATAGCATCATTCCTGTGAAAGTCTGGGCCATTGTTATAAGATCAGCATATCCTTCTTGGACCTTTTCTGAGGGAAAGTGTCACTGTCTTACCAGGCATGCCATACTGCTGCTGCGGTGCTGGCTGCTGGGGAGGGTATCCACCTGGAGACTGGTACTGCTGGTACATCTGACCTGGAGAAGAGAGATGGAGGACATCAGTATGAATGGATGGAACCAGACAGGATCGTCTTAATGCAAACAGCACCGAGCACTAAAATAAAACAGGACTGGTTCTTCAAAGCCCTGCGCCTAGACACTCTCTATGGCACATTACAGTCATCTGAACAGCTCCAAGCTAAACACGAACACACACACACACACACACACACACACACAAACACTTTTATTTGGATAGACGTGTTGGGTCAGAGCGGGTGCCATCTGTCTAAACAGGTCTGTCTGTGTCAGTAGACAAGACACTTCCCTCCCAACTTTAATTAGCCATAACCTCACAGGTCTATGTGTGTGTGTGTGTGTCTCTCTCTCTCTCGCTCTTTCTCGGGTCCATGTCACATTTAAAAGTCTAGACTGGAAAGTTGGCTCAATACCATGGACTGAGGAGTGTGGTTAAGAGTGTCTGAAAATAAAAACTAGAAGTTTAAAAACACAAAACGGCACATACAATGTGGACTGGACCGCCGAGCTTCAAAGACCTCAAGACACTGACTGACAAACTTTTTGCGACAGGCAATGAATATTCCATTCTTTTACTTTTAGATGTGTGTATTGTTGTGATTGGTTAGATATTACTGCACTGTTGGAGCTAGGAACACAAGCATTTCGCTACACCCGCAATAACATCTGCTAAATTGATTTGATGGTTGCTTCTGCGCAGGTCAAAGCTGATTAACATGAGGTTGTCTGGCACAGCTGCCTGACCAATGCTTTTATTTTTGCTAAAGTTCACTGTTTTTTCATGTGCCAGTTAAAGCAGAGCGTTGATTTTCCACTCAGAGGGCCCATAACAGAGCCCTATGGAACTCCTTTGTGAGGGAAAAGGGACTAGACATAATTCTAACAAGTTCTGCAGGGACATTTGTGCTAGGCTATCACTAGGCTGATTAAACACTCACTGAAGTGGTAGTTCACTCCAAACACACACACACACGCAGTGGCTGAAAGATACACAGACAATGCACACACAAACACAGGTCCAAACAGCTGGGGCACAAATGTGCACGAATAAAACTGACCCAAAACCTGCAGGGGACAAACTTTCCCAAAGTCAGAGGAAGATTTAAAAAAAAAAAAAAAAAACAAGGGTCTGAGCTGCAGTGGACTGGGGAACTAATTAGACCGTCTACTACAGACAGACAGGGTGCCACACAGACACATGAAGCCATCTTATACACTCCCAGGCCCAGATCATAACCCAGATCCATACTGTAGGTCCGTGTCTGGGTTGAAATGCTATTTGTTATCTTTCAAATACTTCAGGTACATTAAGTACAAATACATTTTGACCCAAGTCTGGACCAGATGTAAGAACCATGTTTCGTTCCTCCACCATTGGTGATCACTCATCTAACATGATTCAAACATTTACAAAAATGGAACTAGGCAAGTCAGTTAAGAGCAAATTCTTATTTACAATGACGGCCTACTGGGGAACAGTGGGTTAACTGCCTTGTTCAGGGGCAGAACGACAGATTTTTACATAGTCAGCTCGGGGATTCGATTCCCAAGCTGACAAGGTAAAAAGCTGACAAGGCCCAACGCCCTAGCCACTAGGCTACCATCTTGCCACAAATTGTGAAAAGTCTATACAATGAAACCAGACATACTGATCTATAGGACTGCATCTATGAATCAGCTGTAAGCCCACTGTTAACCCCTGTAATGTGAGCACCATGGTGCTCGAGTGAGAATCACAAAGTGTGTGTGTGAGTGTGTGTGAATGTGTGTGTGTGTGTGAATGTGTGTGTGTGTGTGTGTGTGTGCGCTCGCGAGCATGTAGGTGCTGACTTTCTCTCCGTCTTGGTTTCCTGTCTGCTATCCATCATGTGTGTTATGTAATCCGATAGAGGGGTGGATGGAGCTGCCGTCAGGCCTCATTGGCCAGAAGAATTCATCTCTGATCAGTAAATGTAAGTCCCAAAGGACAGAGAAATCACTGCAGCTCTATGGAGAGAGACCGGCTGCCTGCACATCCCTTCAGCTGAACACAAAACAGAGCTGGAAAAATTATCTGGAATGTTATTGCTTCACTGTAGTTCTCCAGCCTATTAGGGATGTTTTCAGAAAGGAAACAAGATAATATGGCTGGTATTACATTTACGTTAGTTATTTAGCAGATGCTCTTATCAGTTAGTGCATTCACCTTAAGATAGCTAGGTGGAACAACCACACACAGTCATAGTAAGTACATTTTCCTCAATAAAGCAGGTATCAGCAAAGTCAGAGCCAGTAAGGGGGGGGGTCAAGTGCGAGTACACAAAAGTCTTTGTGTGTGTGTGTGGGGGGCTGAGGAGGTTGTGTGAGGGGGGTACTGTGGGATTATTTAAGATATTCCTTGAAAAGGCAGAGTTCCAAATGGTTTTGAAGATGGGCAGGGAGGTTGCTGTCCA
The DNA here is from genome assembly GCF_013265735.2 of Oncorhynchus mykiss. Taxonomy (NCBI): domain Eukaryota; kingdom Metazoa; phylum Chordata; class Actinopteri; order Salmoniformes; family Salmonidae; genus Oncorhynchus; species Oncorhynchus mykiss. The sequence continues at coordinate 70,774,623 of NC_048567.1, forward strand.
AGCTTTAGGGTGAAGCTGTTTCCACCAGGACGGAGGAGAGCTTGGACTGGGCTGAGCGGGAGCTGCTCTCCCATAGCGGTGGGAGTGCCAAGAAGTGGCAGAACGGAGTGCTCAGTTTGGGGTGTAGGGTTTTAACAGAGCCTGAAGGTAGGCAGTTCTTCTCGCTGCTCCGAAGGCAAGTACCATGGTCTTTTGTGGATGCAAGGTTGAACTGGAAGCCAGTGGTGTGTGCGGAGGAGATGGGTGACATGGGAGAACTTGGGAAGGTTGAACTGGAAGCCAGTGGAGTGTGCGGAGGAGATGGGTGACATGGGAGAACTTGGGAAGGTTGAACTGGAAGCCAGTGGAGTGTGCGGAGGAGATGGGTGACATGGGAGAACTTGGGAAGGTTGAACTGGAAGCCAGTGGAGTGTGCGGAGGAGATGGGTGACATGGGAGAACTTGGGAAGGTTGAACTGGAAGCCAGTGGAGTGTGCGGAGGAGATGGGTGACATGGGAGAACTTGGGAAGGTTGAACTGGAAGCCAGTGGAGTGTGCGGAGGAGATGGGTGACATGGGAGAACTTGGGAAGGTTGAACTGGAAGCCAGTGGAGTGTGCGGAGGAGATGGGTGACATGGGAGAACTTGGGAAGGTTGAACTGGAAGCCAGTGGAGTGTGCGGAGGAGATGGGTGACATGGGAGAACTTGGGAAGGTTGAACTGGAAGCCAGTGGAGTGTGCGGAGGAGATGGGTGACATGGGAGAACTTGGGAAGGTTGAACTGGAAGCCAGTGGAGTGTGCGGAGGAGATGGGTGACATGGGAGAACTTGGGAAGGTTGAACTGGAAGCCAGTGGAGTGTGCGGAGGAGATGGGTGACATGAGAGAACTTGGGAAGGTTGAACTGGAAGCCAGTGGAGTGTGCGGAGGAGTGGTGTGACATGGGAGAACTTGGGAAGGTTGAACACCAGGTGGGTTGCAGTGTTCTGGATAAGGTGCAGGGGTTTGATGGCACAAGCGGGGAGCCCAGCCAACAGCGAGTTGCAGTAGTCCAGACGGGAGATGACAAGCGCCAGCACTGCTTCATGTGTGAGGTAGAGTTGTACTTTATGGATGTTGAGCACATGGACCTGCAGGGTCGAGTTAAAATCAAATAATGCATTTGTCACATGCACCGAATACAACAGGTACAGTGAAATGCTTACTTATAATCCTTTAACCAACAATGCAGTCAAGAAAAAGTGATAAGTCTTCACTAAAATAAATAATGAAAGAGCAACGATAAAATAACAGTAGTGAGACTATATACAGGGGGTACCGGTAGAGAGTCGATGTGTGAAGGGCACAGGTTAGTCGAGGTAACGTACATGTAGGTAGAGGTAAAGTGACTATGCATAGATAATAAGCAGAGTAGCAGCAGCGTAAAAATGGGGGTGGTTCAATGCAAACAGTCCAGTTTGCCATTTGATTTGCTGTTCAGGAGTCTAATGGCTTGGGGGTAGAAGCTGTTAAAAACCTTTTGGACCTAGACTTTGCACTAGACCAGCATGCTTACACCCCCATCCCTTGTGCCTGCATTGTTTGCCACTTGGCCTTAAATTCTTAAATTCCATGCTATTTTAATAAATCATTATATTTTTCCATTGTTTTCATGATGGCGGAATGATTGGGTATACTTTTTTTTCAAGATAAATAATGAAAAGAGTATCTTCCAGCCTATTGGGTCTCTCACTACACCCCCATATGCCATGTCTTGAAATAAGCAGACAGACAGATTAAAGGTTCACATTGTAATACTTCTGACAGCCAACTTTCAAGCTGGAGAGGTATTCCATCTGATAAAGCATCAAAGACACCGTCTGTGCAGTGGTGGGTGAACAGGTGTGCTAAAACTCAGAGACAAACAAACACAGAACATTCCTTATCTAGGGTTGATCGTCATCTGTACAAAACACCTTCCTAATAGTGAGTTGCACCCCCCCCCCCTTCAGAACAGTCTCAATTTGTCAGGACATGGACTCTACAAGGTGGCCCATGTTGACTCCAATGATTCCCACAGTTGTGTCAAGTTGGTTAGATGTCCTTTGGGTGGTGGCCCATTCTTGATACACACGGGAAACTGTTGAGTATATAAAAACCCAGCAGCATAGCAGCTCTTGACACAAACCGGTGCGCCTGGCCCCTACTACCATAACCCGTTCAGAGGAACTTAAATCTTTTGTCTTGCCCAGTCACCCTCTGAATGGCACATACACAATCCATGTCTCAATTGTCTCAAGGCTTAAAAATCCTTCTTTATTAACCCGTCTCCTCCCCTTCATCTTCACACTGATTGAAGTGGATTTAACAAGTGACATCAATAAGAGATCATGGATTTCACCTGGATTCACCTGTTCAGTCTGTTATGGAAAGAGCAGGTGTTCTTAATGTTTTGTCCAGTCAGTGTAAATGAGACAGCCACTAGAAATCTTCTGCTTATGGATCTTGTTAGCTCCATGTTTACGTGTAAATACAAACCAAATGTTGACAGAGACGAGAGAGTGACGACTGGTCCATCTATCTACCCACAAAGTACATGATCTGTGTCCTCGTTGCGTTTCTGAAGAAGTCCTCTGTGCATATTGTCAAGGCACCACACCCTTAATCAACGTGTTCATTCCCAACATGTTGGCAGGAGTGCACTGATCCTTTGAGACTATTCCTGGTCAACGATGATCAGTCTTCAATGTATTGTCTTTGTACAGACCCTATGGACACTCCCGAACTAAGGGAACATTTGGGGTCTCTCTCTCACCAGAGCGTTGGAATAGAGAAAAACGTGTCCCTGCAGCCTGATTCGGCCGTCTGGGCAACAGCTGCAGCCCAGAGCCTCTCTCCTCCCTGGAAGTCTGGGAGAGAGGGAGGAACGGATGAGCAGAGGGAGGAAAAGATGAGAATTATGAACTCCAGAAGACGACCAGCCAACCACACAGTCAGCGATGTCACACTGAACCTAGTAACAGCCCGTGACCGTTATATGACCGCACAGTCATTTATGGACAAACTAAAACTAATAACCAACACAAAGTGCAGGGGTCTGGAATATAAAGGGTACGACTGACGGAAGAATGACTAACTTTAGACTCTTAGCGGTGTCTTGGCTCTGTTAAACTCAACCCAAACCCCTTGGAGAAGCCTGAACCCTGCCCAAGCCAAAACCACAGAACTGGTCTGGGGAACACGGTCAAACCAACACCATGTGGAACCGCACTCTCTTTGTTCCAAGTGCGGTTTAGAGGCCCTGGTATGGCTCCTCTGTGTTCAAGCCACAGCTCAACGAGCCTACCGTGCGTGTGCGTGTACCAGCTGTGGTTTGGATCCTGTGGTGGGGTTTTGTCAGTGAGCTGGTTATGGGTCTCTCTGGGTGAAATCAGAGACGTCTCCAGGGATGGAGGCGGCTACGGAGAGTCAGAAGAGCCAAAAGACGTGCCTGCCAATGAAAAAACATCACATCCAAAATAATGAGGTAGCTTAATAATAAGACTGACTCACAACATGTTCCTCTGTCCCCTCCCTTCCTGTGTCTGTCTGTGTCATATACTGAGATGCCAAAAACTAGAGCACACCTCGTTACCTGGTAAGAGAGTTACTTTCAAGCTCTGTTGATTCCAGATCACCACCATTATGGGAATACCCAGCGGGACCAAGAGTTGAAGCTGTGTTCATTCCAGATCACCACCATTATGGGAATACCCAGCGGGTTCAAGAGTTGAAGCTCTGTGTTCATTCCAGATCACCACCATTATGGGAATACCCAGCGGGTCCAAGAGTTGAAGCTGTGTTCATTCCAGATCACCACCACTATGGGAATACCCAGCGGGTTCAAGAGTTGAAGCTGTGTTCATTCCAGATCACCACCATTATGGGAATACCCAGCAGGTCCTAGAGTTGAAGCTCTGTATTCTTTCTCAATCTACACACAATACCCCACAAATGACCAAGCAAAAACAGATTTTTAGGGAAATGTATAAAGATTATAAAAACTGAAAAATGACATTTACATAAGTATTCAGACCCTTAGTACTTTGTTGAAGCATGTTTGGCAGCGATTACAACCTTGCGTCTTCTTGGGTATGTCGCTACAAGCTCGGCACACCTGTATTTACGTGATTTTCTCCCCTTCTCTGCAGATGATCTCAAGCTCTGTCAGGTTGGATGGTTGCACAGGTATTTTCAGGTCTCTCTGGAGATGTTAAATCGGGTTCAAGTCTGGGCTCTAGGTGAGCCTCCCAAGGACATTCAGAGACTTGTCCCGAAGCCACTCCTGCGTTGTCTTGGCTGTGTGCTTAGGATTGTTGTCCTGTTGGAAGGTGAACCTTTGCCCCAGTCAGAGGTTGAGAGAAGGTATTCATGAAGTATTTCTGTACTTCTTACCAGTCTCCCAGTCCCTGGCACTGAAAAATATCCCCACAGCATGATGCTGCCACCACCATGATTCACCACAGGGATGGAACCAGGTTTCCTCCAGACATGACGCTTGGCATTCAGGCCAACGAGTTCAATCTTGGTTTAATCAGACCAGAGAATCTTGTTTCTCATGGTCTGAGAGTCTTTACGTCCCTTTTGGCAAACTCCAAGCGGGCTGTCATGTTAATTTTACTCAAAGCAAATCTAGTTTTATTTGATCACACGCGCCAAATACATCAGTAGACCTTACTGTGAAATGCTTAGTTACAAGCCCTTAACCAACAAAGCAGTTCAAGAAATAGAGTTAAGAAAATATTTACTAAATAAACGAAAGTAAAACATTTAAAAATAGGGTAATGAGGAGTGGCTTCCATCTGTCCAAACTACCATAAAGGCCTAAGTGCTGCAGAGATGGTTGTCCTTAGAGGAACTCTGGACCCATGTTAGAGTGACCATCGGGTTCTTGGTCACCTCCCTGACAAAGGCCCTTCTCCCCAAATTGCTCAGTTTGGCCGGGCGGCCAGCTCGAGGAAGGGTCTTGGTGAACTCAGCAAAAACCAAAACGTCCCTTTTTCAGGACCCTGTCTTTCAAAGAATTCGTAAAAATGCAAATAACTTCATACAGTGCCTTGCGAAAGTATTCGGCCCCCTTTTGCCACATTTCAGGCTTCAAACATAAAGATATAAAACTGTATTTTTTTGTGAAGAATCAACAACAAGTGGGACACAATCATGAAGTGGAACGACATTTATTGGATATTTCAAACTTTTTTAACAAATCAAAAACTGAAAAATTGGGCGTGCAAAATTATTCAGCCCCCTTAAGTTAATACTTTGTAGCGCCACCTTTTGCTGCGATTACAGCTGTAAGTCGCTTGGGGTATGTCTCTATCAGTTTTGCATTTTTTTGTCTCTATTTTAACCATCTTCCCTGTCCCTGCTGAAGAAAAGCAGGCCCAAACCATGATGCTGCCACCACCATGTTTGACAGTGGGGATGGTGTGTTCAGGGTGATGAGCTGTGTTGCTTTTACGCCAAACATAACGTTTTGCATTGTTGCCAAAAAGTTCAATTTTGGTTTCATCTGACCAGAGCACCTTCTTCCACATGTTTGGTGTGTCTCCCAGGTGGCTTGTGGCAAACTTTAAACAACACTTTTTATGGATATCTTTAAGAAATGGCTTTCTTCTTGCCACTCTTCCATAAAGGCCAGATTTGTGCAATATACGACTGATTGTTGTCCTATGGACAGAGTCTCCCACCTCAGCTGTAGATCTCTGCAGTTCATCCAGAGTGATCATGGGCCTCTTGGCTGCATCTCTGAACAGACTTCTCCTTGTATGAGCTGAAAGTTTAGAGGGACGGCCAGGTCTTGGTAGATTTGCAGTGGTCTGATACTCCTTCCATTTCAATATTATCGCTTGCACAGTGCTCCTTGGGATGTTTAAAGCTTGGGAAATCTTTTTGTATCCAAATCCGGCTTTAAACTTCTTCACAACAGTATCTCGGACCTGCCTGGTGTGTTCCTTGTTCTTCATGATGCTCTCTGCGCTTTTAACGGACCTCTGAGACTATCACAGTGCAGGTGCATTTATACGGAGACTTGATTACACACAGGTGGATTGTATTTATCATCATTAGTCATTTAGGTCAACATTGGATCATTCAGAGATCCTCACTGAACTTCTGGAGAGAGTTTGCTGCACTGAAAGTAAAGGGGCTGAATAATTTTGCACTAACAGCTTACAGACTGTAGGCAATTAAGGTCACAGTTATGAACACTTGGGACACTAAAGAGGCCTTTCTACTGACTCTGAAAAACACCAAAAGAAAGATACCCAGGGTCCCTGCTCATCTGCGTGAACGTGCATTAGGCATGCTGCAAGGAGGCAAGAGTACTGCAGATGTGGTCAGGGCAAAATATTGCAATGTCCGTACTGTGAGACGTCTAAGACAGTGCTACAGGGAGACAGAACGGACAGCTGATCGTCCTCGCAGTGGCAGACCATGTCTAACACCACCTGCACAGGATCGGTACACCTGAACATCACACCTGCGGGGGGACAGGTACAGGATGGCAACAACTGCCCGAGTTACACCAGGAATGCACAAACCCTCAATTAGTGCTCAGAATGTCCACAATAGGCTGAGAGAGGCTGGACTGAGGGCTTGTAGGCCTGTTGTAAGGCAGGTCTTCACCAGACATCACCGGCAACAATGTCGCCTATGGGCACAAACCCACCGTTGCTGGACCAGACAGGACTGGCAAAAAGAGTTTAGTTCCAAACCTCTTCAATTTAAGAATTATGGAGGCCACTGTGTTCTTGGGGACCTTCAAAGCTGCAGACATTTTTGGTACTGTTCCCCAGATCTCAAATCAAAATCAAATTGTATGTCACATATGCCGAATACAACAGGTTACCAACAACCTTACCGTGAAATGCTTCCTTACAAGCCCATAACTCTATTTCTCGAACTGCATTGTTGGTTAAGAAAATATTTACTAAATAAACGAAAGTAAAAATTTAATAAAAACAAAATAGCAACTGGTCTGGATGCTCTTGATTGTGCATCTGTAGAACTTTTTGAGGATCTGGAGACCCATGCAAAATCTTTTCGGTCTACTGAGGGGAAAAAGATGCCCTCTTCGCGACTGTTTTGGTGTGTTTGAACTACGAAAAGAATTTGAAACTCTCAACCCGCTCAACTACAGTACCGTCAATGAGAATGGGAGCGTGTTTGGCCCTCCGTTTCCTGCAGTCCACGATCATCTCCTTTGTCTTGCTCAGGTTGAGTGATAGGTTGTTGTCCTGGCACCACACCACCCAAGTCTCGGACTTCCTCCCTATAGGCTGTCTCATCGTTGTCGGTGATCAGGCCTACCACTGTTGTGTCATCAGCAAACTTAATGATGGTGTTGCAGTTGAGCCTGGGTGGCCCGTCAGGAAGTCCAGGATCCAGTTGCAAAGGGAGGTGTTTAGTGCCAGGGTCCTTAGCTTAGTGATAAGCTTTGTCGTCACTATGGTGTTGAACACTGAGCTGTAGTAAATGAACAGCATTCTTCCATAGGTGTTTCTTTTGTCCAGGTGGGAAAGGACAGCGTGGAGTGTGATTGAGATTGCGTCATCTGTGGATCTGATGGGGCAGTATGCAAATTGGAGTGGGTCTAGGGTTTTGGGGATAATGGTGTTGATGTGAGCCGTATTTCAAAGAACGTCATGGCTATCGAAGTGAGTGCTACGGGCGGTAGTCAATTAGGCAGTTTACCTTCACTTTCTTGGGCACATGGGGTATGGTGGTGTACTTGAAGCATGTAAGTATTACAGATTCAGTCAGGGACAGGTTGAAAATGGTCAGTGAAGATCACTTGCCAGTTGATCAGCGCATGATCAGAGTACACGTACTGGTAATCCGTCTGGCCCCGCGGCCTTGTGAATGTTGACCTGTTTAAAGGTCTTGCTCACATAGGTTATCGAGAGCGTGATGCTTCAGTGTTGCATGCCTCGAAGCGAGCATAAAAGGCATTTAGCTCGTCTGGTAGGCTTGCGTCACTGGGCAGCTCGTGGCTGGGTTTCCATTTGTAGTCTGTAATAGTTTGCAAGACCTGCCACATCCAACAAGCGTCAGAACCGGTGTAGTAGGATTCCATATTAGTCCTGTACTGACGCTTTGCCTGTTTGATAGTTCGTCTGAGGGCATAGCAGGATTTCTTAGAAGCGTCCGGATTAGTGTCCCACTCCTTGAAAGCGGCCGCTCTAGCCGTTTAACTCGTTGCAGATGTTGCCTGTAATCAATGGCTTCTGATTGGGATATGTAGGTAAAGTCACTGTGGGGACGAAGACATCAAGGAACGTATTGATGGAGCAAGGTGACTGAGGTGGCATACTCCAATGCCATTGGATGAATCCCGGAACATATTCCAGTCTGTGCTAGCAAAACAGCCCTATAGCGTAGCATCCGCGTCATCTGACCTCTCCCATATTGAGCGAGTCACTGGAACTTCCTGCTTTAGTTTTTGCTTGTAAGCGGTTGTCAGGAGGATAGAGTTATAGTCAGATTTACCAAATGGAGGGCGAGGGAGAGTTTTGTATGCATCCGTGTGTGGCGTAAAGCTGGTCTAGAGTTATTTTTCCTCTGGTTGCACATGTGACATGCTGGTAGAAATGAGGTAAAAAGGATTTAAAATTGCCTGCATTAAAGTCCCCGGACACTAGGAGCACCACTTCTGGGTGAGAATTTTCTTGTTTGCTTATGGCCTTATACAACTCATTGAGTGCGGTCTTAATGCCAGCATTGGGTTGTGGTGGTAAATAGATGGCTCTGAAAAATGGTAGATAGAGTACCTCATTATAAACTGGAGACCACACTACCTCAGGCAAGCAATACCTAGAGACCTCTTTAATATTAGACTGCGCACCGGCTGTTACTGAAAAATACACACCTCCACCCCTCGTCTTACCAGACGTAACTGTTCTGTCCTGCCGATGCACGGAAAACCCAGCCAACTGTATATTATCCTTGTTGTTCCATCACGACTGTGAAACACAAGATATTACAGTTGGCAGGATAGTCTCGAGCCGAGATCATCCAGTTATTTTCCAGTGATTGCATGTTGGCCAATAGAAGGGACGGTTGAGGAGGGTTACTCACTTGCCAACAAATTCTCACAAGTCACCCTGATCTCCAGCCTCCTTTATTTCAGTCTTTTCTTCATGCGAATATGACAGGGATTTGGGCCTGGTCTCCGAGTAGCAGTATATCCTTCGCATCGGACACATTAAAGAGAAAATCTTCGTCCAACTCTAGGTGAGTAAACACTGTTCTGATATCTAGAAGCTCTTTTCAGTCATAAGAGACAGCAGCAGCAACATTATGTACTGTTACAAACAACGTGAAAAAAAAAAGCAACGTTGTTCAGGAGCCTGTAAAACGGCAGCCACCCCCCACATTCTGTCACATGTGCCTCGACACAATCCTGTCTCGGAGGTCTACGGACAATTCCTTTGAACTCATGGGTTGGTTTTTGCTCTGACATGCACTGTCAAGTGTGGGAACTTATATAGACAGGTGTGTGCCTTTCCAAATCATGTCCAAACAATTTAATTTACTACTGGTGGAATCCAATCAGGTTTTAGAAACATCTCAAAGATGATCAATGTAAACAGAATTCATCTGAGCTCAATTTCAAGTATCATAGCAAAGGGTTTGAATACGTATAATTAATAAATAAAATATTTTTTAGGAATTTGCAAACATAAAAAAAATCTGTTTTTGTTTTGTCATTATGGGGTAGTGTGTGTAGATGAGGGGAATAGTGTATTTCATCTATTTTAGAAGAAGGCTGTAACGTAACGTGTGGGAAAGGTTATGGTCTGAATACACTGTATGTTACAGCTACATCAGCATGTAGATATGCAGAGTAACAATACTGTACTGAAAACAGGACTGGGGAACTGGCCAATCCAAGTGTAATATTTAGCCATCCCAGACTAAAATGGAGGCATGAATAAATACCCTACTAAGATGGCAGTTGTGATTTACATTAGATTTAATGTCCAACAGCATGACACAAACAATTAAGCAGGACAACCAATTCCCCCCATTTGTGGTTGACGACAAGTCTGAGCAGTGAAAATCATCTGGATGAAGCCATTGCGACACTGTGACACAATCATAATGTTCTAAATGTCTGTAGAGGACAATGTGGAAATAAGAACAAAAAAAACAACATGCCATTGGCAGGGCAGGGGACTGGAACATCGTTCTGTGATGGGCCCTTTTGCTCAAGTAGTGTTGTCCCGGGCCCTAAAGCTGCCACGCCAGAGAGGTGTACCACAACACATCAACTGGATTAAGGCTGCCCTGAGGCACAGGCCTAAGATCAGTTTAAAGCACAAACTGACCTCTGGTAACTGTCATGGGGTGAACTTGCTCTACCGTCTTGACAAGACAACAGTTTTTTAGGGATCCCAGTTAACCCCAGATATTTGGAGGTGCTAAACCACCCAATGGCTACAATGGCCCACACTGATAACCTCCCTCCCCACCTTGTCCTACATTCATTCATGCAGAGATATGGTGGTAATGGTTACTGTGTGCGTGTTCCTAACCGTCGAGGGCTGCTGGGGGTCCCTGCTGCATCCCTGCGTAGGGGGCCTGTGGCTGGGGGGCGGCGGACGACGATGACGCAATGCTGTCTGGAGTATTTGACCGCTCCACAGACGAAACACCCGGGGGAGCTAGAGAGAGGGAGAGAAAGAGAGGGAGAGAGAGGATGATGAGATTACAGAGCATGAGCAGAGAGAGATAGAAATATATAAAACATATAAATAGAGTTGGATAAATGTAGATAGATTTTTTTCCCCCACAAGGACATACAGGACACTATCCTCTATAGGACACTATCCTCAAAACTCCATACCTAAAACCATGATTTGACAAAATGACCTGAATGGATACTAACTACCAAGGACAGTCGACAAAAAACTTAGAGCAAACAAAAACCTGCAGAAGAAACACAGAGGAAACCTGGAAATACCATCCAACACAAAACTGAGTGAACATTACTCAGTCTGAACCTACTTTTAGAGCCAAAAAGTTAAAGATATTTAATAAGCTTTATATAACAAAATGAACTAAGGCTAATAAGCTGCTAGGACAGAACTGACCTGACCCGGCTGCAACTTCAATTAGCACTGAAGTGTGAAGTGATGTGTGTGAAAACTCTTGAGCCTTAACAATGGCAGCAGTTTCATAGCCTCCCCCACCCAAATGCAGAGGCCGTTGAAGCCCCCTGGCGTATCCCCATGCAGATGTCATCAAAGTACAGTACCCCATGAATATTTAAAATAAAACTGCACGGAATAACTACAAAAAGAAGCTCCTCAAGGACAATCCAGACACACTATTTGCTGACTGCTGCAAAGAGGGGAACAAAAGCAACTTAATTTTCCGCACAGACCATCCCCTGGCATGACACAGTGCTATAAGAGCACACTACCCCTATGTCAAGAGAGAGGGTATTGGCCCAGGCTAGACACTCAGAATACTAGACATTGAGGAAATTGAATCAACTTGTCAACATGTACCCGTCTGGGCCAGTAATGGTGCAGGGCATTCTCATGCACTTCCAGAAGGACCTTTACGGGATAGGCACAAAAGCCAGAAATTGTGTTCCTCATTGGCAAATCAATTCAAGAGAATAAACTTTTTCCCCAACGCACAAGTGGTTATCTCCACCCTGCTACCACAAAAATACTTCCACCCAGCCACCATACAGCAGGTGAATGACAGCATTTCCCAGGACTTTGCCTCAAAACCTAATGTCTACCTGGCCCACCACATCACCCTTTACGACCAGGTCCACCTCTACAAGGCAGCCATCCCAACTTCTGCCAGGACCCCGAAGGACGTCACCCTGAACCGCAGCACCTCACACAGGAGCAACAGAGCATTGGACACCCTGTCCAGACCAATGAGACACCTGCACCGAGAGAACCCACACCAAGAGGACCTACACCCAGACCACAGCGTCACCAGCCACACCCCAACCAGCTGAGAACAACCCAAACAAACCCTGGCCACACCCTATATAGGTCCCCCCAGATCAGCAGACTTCAACATGAGAGCCGCACATATGCCCAGGCCATGAGCAGAGCAACAGGCCCAACCACCACTAATTTTGGGCTCCAGAGTGGGCAGCGGTCTAAGGCACTGCATCTCAGGCGTCACTAGAGACCCTGGTTCGACTCCAGGCTGTATCACAACCGGCCGTGATTGACCCAGCGTCGTCCGGGTTAGTGTTTGGCCGGGGTAAGCCGTCATTGTAAATAAGAATTTGTTCTGAACTGACTTGCCTAGTTAAGTAAAATACAAAAATTGTGCAACCCCCAATCCCCATCCTGCGACAAAGGGGGTATGTATCAGACGCTCAACAGAGAGAGAGAAAAGTGAGAAATCAAACAGGGTGGGGAGTGAGGGCAAGGTCAGTCAGAAAATGGCATAAAAAAATACAAAACAGAAAGTAATAGCAATGATGGGCGGCCTTACCTGAGACATGGTTCTCACTCAGGCCAAAGGCGGAGATGACGTTCTTGCTGACTTCGTCCTGCTTATTCAGGGGGTCGAAGGCCGACATGCTGGCCGCACTGACTGGGACCGGGGCCTGCTTCACCGCTGCCACCACCCTCCCCTCACATACATCCACCGAGTCTGGAGGAGAGAGGAAGTGGATGGGAGGGGATGCATGTCAACACACCAATATACACACATTCACAAAAAATACATTGTCAAATATGCAAATAAGCAGAACGTTCCATTATCTTTTATCATTGAAACATCAACTCCTTACCCCGGATTAGCGGCATAAACATGCCAAAGGAAACACCTCGTAAAAACATTTTTTACACTTCTCTCCTCAAATCCACCTGTTGCTGTCCACCACAAGTCAGCTAGCGAACAACATTGATGCAAAGCATGCTGTGAAAACGCCCCTGGCGTTAAACATAGTGCAGGTGTGGAATGTGATTGGTCCACTGGATTAGAAGCAATGGATGGTTTAGGAAAGAGGACCACCCTTTTCAGGGCTAAATAGTGAAGTTACAGAGAGGGTTTAGGAAGTAATAAAACCAACCAGCCTGTATCTGTGTGTACACTACATAAAGTTATACAACAAATATGCATATCAGTAGATAATTACATGATTTAAAAACATACTTCACACTTGCAAAGACAGAGGTAGGTGTGTGTGTGCGCGCGTACCCGTGTCTGGTGCGGAGGCAGCCAGGCCAGGTTCTGAGGGGGGCTCCAGACATTCCAAGAGACCGTTAATTTTGTTCCTGATGCCAATGAGCTCCTTACGCAGGTACTTTACCTGACAGGACTCCAGAGGTCTCGGCTGACCATTCACTGTGGGGGGAGAGAAGAGAAAGAGATTACCACAGAGATACATAGACTGAACAAAAATAAACACAACATGTAAAGCATTTGAGCTGAAATAAAAGATCAGTGAAATTTAACATTTGCACAAAACGCTTATTTCTCGTAAATTTTGTGCACAAATCTCTCCTTTGCCAAGATAATCCATCCACCTGACAGGTGTGGCATGTGAAGAAGCTGAATAAACAGCATGATCATTACACAGGTGAACATTGCGTTGGGGACACTAAGATGTGTTGTTTGACAAAACTGCACAATACCACAGATGTCTCACGTTTTAAGGAAGTGTGCAATTGGCATGCTGACTGCAGGATTGTCCAACAGAGTAGTTGCCAGAGAATTGAATGTTAATTTCTCTACCATACACCGACCTCCATGTTGTGTAGAGCAGGTATTCCCAAACTGGGGTAAGCGTAATGCCGTAGGGGGTACGCCAAATAAAAATGTGATCCACAATTTAAAAAAATATATACATACTCTACCGTTCACAAGTTTGAGGTCACTTAGAAATGTTCTTGTTTTTGAAAGAAAAGCACATTTTCAATTAAAATAACATCAAATTGATCAGAGATGCAGTATAGACATTGTTAATGTTGTAAATGACTATTGTAGCTGGAAATGTCCGATTTTTCATGGAATATCTACATAGGGTTCCAATGGCACGTTGTGCTAGCTAATCCAAGTTTATCATTTTAACCTGTTAGAGCTCTAGGGGCGCTATTTCATTTTTGGATAAAAAACGTTCCCGTTTTAAGCGCAATATTTTGTCACGAAAAGATGCTCGACTATGCATATTCTTGACAGTTTTGGAAAGAAAACACTCTGAAGTTTCAGAATCTGCAAAGATTTTGTCTGTAAGTGCCCCAGAACTCATTCTACAGGCGAAACCAAGATGATGCATCACCCAGGAATTAGCAGAATTTCTGAAGCTCTGTTTTCCATTCTCTCCTTATATGGCTGTGATTGCGCAACGAATGAGCCTACACTTTCTGTCGTTCGCCCAAGGTCTTAGCAGCATTGTGACGTATTTGTAGGCATATCATTGGAAGATTGACCATAAGAGACTACATTTTCCAAGTGTCCGCCTGGTGTCCTGCGTCGAATTCGGTGCGCAATTGCCAGCTGCTTCTACTTTACCATTTGATTCAGGGGAGAAAGCATGTGTCCAAGAACGATGTATCAATGAAGAGATATGTGAAAAACACCTTGATGATTGATTCTAAACAACGTTTGCCATGTTTTCAGTCGATATTATGGAGTTAATTTGGAAAAAAGTTCGTTTTGAGGACTGAATTTTCGGATTTTTTTTGGTAGCCAAATGTGATGTATAAAACGGAGCTATTTCTAATACACAAGGAATCTTTTTGGAAAAACTGAGCATCTGCTATCTAACTGAGAGTATCCTCATTGAAAACATCAGAAGTTCTTCAAAGGTAAATGATTTTATTTGAAGGCTTTTATGTTTTTGTTAATGTTGCGTGCTGGATGCTAACGCGAAATGCTAACGCGAAATGCTAACGCGAAATGCTAACGCGAAATGCTAACGCTAGCTAGCTACTTTTACACAAATTATTGTTTTCCTATGGTTGAGAAGCATATTTTGAAAATCTGAGATGACAGTGTTGTTTACAAAAGGCTAAGCTTGAGAGATGGCATATTTATTTCATTTCATTTGCGATTTTCATAAATAGTTAACGTTGTGTTATGCTAATGAGCTTGCTGATAGATTTACACAATCCTGGATACAGGGGTTTTTTCATAGCTAAACGTGACGCAGAAAACGGAGCGATTTGTCCTAAACAAATAATCTTTCAGGAAAAACTGAACATTTGCTATCTGAGAGTCTCCTCATTGAAAACATCTGAAGTTCTTCAAAGGTAAATGATTTTATTTGAATGCTTTTCTGTTTTTTTGTGTAAATGTTGCCAGCTGAATGCTAATGCTAAATGCTACGTTAGCCATTAATACTGTTACACAAATGCTTGTTTTGCAATGGTTGAGAAGCATATTTTGAAAATCTGAGATGACAGTGTTGTTAACAAAAGGCTAAGCTTGAGAGCTAGCATATTTATTTCATTTCATTTGCGATTTTCATGAATAGTTAACGTTGCGTTATGGTAATGAGCTTGAGTCTGTATTCACGATCCCGGATCCAGGATGGGGAGATCAGAAAGGTTAAGGGACAAGTACATTAGTGTCTACTTTGAGAAACAGATGCCTCAAGTCCTCAACTGGCAGCTTCATTAAATAGTACCCGCAAAACACCAGTCTCAACATCAACAGTGAAGAGGCGACTCCATGATGCTGGCCTTCTCGTTGCAACTCTGCCTAGAGGGCCAGCATCCCGGGGGTCACCTCTTCACTGTTGATGTTGAGACTGGTGTTTTGCAGGTACTTCATTTCTGGCCATTTTGAGCCTGTAATTGAACCTACAAATGCTGATGCTCCAGATACTCAATTAGAATAAAGGAGGCCAGTTATATTGCTTCTTCAATCAGCACAACAGCTTTCAGCTGTGCCAACATAATTGCAAAAGGGGTTTCTAATGAGCTTTTTAAAAAGGTCAACTTGGATTAGCTAACACAACGTGCCATTGGAACACAGGAGTGATTTTTGCTGATAATGGGCCTCTGTACACCTATGTAGATATTCCATCATTTTTAATAAAACATTTTATAAATCTGCTGTTTCTTTTTCTGCTGTAAATCTGCGTAAGGGGGGGGGTGGTAATGCATTTGATTAGCTGTTCAGGAGTCTTATGGTTTGGGGGTAGAAGCTGTTAATCCTTTTGGACCTAGACGTGGCACTCCGGTACCGCTTGCCGTGATGTAGCAGAGAGAATAGCCTATGACTAGGGTGGCTGGAGCCTCTGACACCGCCTGGTAAGGAGGTCCTGGATGGCAGGAAGCTTGACCCCATTATGTACTGGGAAGTATGCACTACCCTCTGTAGTACTTTGCGGTTGGAGGCCAAGCAGTTGCCATTCCAGGCAGTGATGCAACCAGTCAGTGTCATGACATTGGCCTCTTTGGTTATAGCAAGCCCATCCCCCTCTCCCTGCCTCCCCCCCTTGCCTCCTTCAACTAGGTTGCTGTGGTCAGAGGTCGTAAATTCCTGAGAAGACCTTGCCACATGGCCACATAGTAGAGAGAGGGTAAACTTTCATAGAGGACAAAGGAAATCCTTCCACCTCACAGAACTTGAGGTACGAACAAATTCCATGTTCCGGAGAAAAGTGTAAAAGATCTGTGAAGAATCCAGCTACGAACTGGTCCGTTTGTCACAACTTGGGGAAGCTCATGGGAGATGGTGTGGCCACATTACCATAACACTGTTTATATAATAGCCTCAGATATGAGGTTTACATCTAATTGTTGTATAAGATGAATGAGTGAGGATGATACTGTTTGTATAATTGTGTAATATGATTGTGGACTGTTGAATGAAGAAAAATACAATTCCCTTTTGATTTGAACTAAATTAGAGGACCGCCCCTGAGCCCAGTTAGCATCAGGCCTCCTGGGACAGCCCCTTTTCTGCCATTCCGAATAAAACCCAACTGAGAAATTATCAGCAGACCGAGCTTACCTCAATTACGAGATGGCTAAAGGTTGCAGACCATGATTCTCTCAATCAAGGGAGGACAAAAAGGTTGCAGACCATTGCTGAATCTTTTAACCATACCACGTGGTTAGACTCTTAGACTATCGATACCGACAGAATGGGAACAAGTCTTTGATATTAATTACTAGTCTGCAGCTAGGAATTCGGTATCATTGAACGCGAAGAACGACAACCGCCGAAACATCCATCTATAACGAATGTCACTCTGAACTATCCCCTCTAACCACGAGAGAGAGAGAGAGAGAGAGACGGACAATTCCACAAAAGAAGTGACTTCTTAGTCGACCACCACTTCCCCTTTTTGTCTAACAAGCCGCAATGCCGGTTTAGCCCACTAGGGCACATTCTCCTATCATTACATTTACCTTGTTTGTTTATGCATTTCTGTGAATTACTTAGTTAGTAATAAATAAATGATTTAAGACAATTGATGTATGGATGACTCAGTGAAGACTGGGTTCGTGCAGATAACTAACAATTTACGACGTTTGGAATGAGACTAACGTGAGGTCAAATAAATAATTAATTAATTCGAAGACTAATTGATCAGATAAAATACCTGAAAAGTTATTTTAGGAAATTATAACTTTGTAATCTGAATATTTTTCCTTGGTGCCCCGACTTCCTAGTTAATTAGTTACGTGATTAATCAGTTGATCGCGTAGTAACTAATTAAAACTATAAGTCTTCAGTCAATGATAGTAAAGACACGACATCAGGAGGCTCTCGATGGTGCAGCTGTAGAACTGAGGATCAAAGGCAAATCTTTTCAGCCTCCTGAGGGGGAATATGCTTTGTTGTGCCCTCTTCACGACCGTCTTGGTGTGCTTGGACAATGTTAGTTTGTTGGTGATGTGGACACCGAGGAACTTGAAGCTCTCAACCTGCTCCACTACAGACCCGTCGATGAGAATGGGGGAGTGCTCAGCCCTCATTTTCCTGTAGTCCACAATCAATCCCCTTTGTCTTGATCATGTTGAGGGAGAGGTTGTTGTCCTGGCACCACACGGTCAGGTCTCTGACCACCTCCCTATCGGTTCTCTCATCTTTTGTTCCCTCCGCAAGGCAATCAAACAAGCTAAGCGTCAGTATAGAGACAAAGTAGAGTCGCAATTCAAAGGCTCAGACACAAGAGGTATGTGTCAGGGTCTACAGTCAATCACGGATTACAAAAAGAAAACCAGCCCCGTCGCAGACCAGGATGTCTTACTCCCAGACAGACTAAATAACTTTTTTGCCCGCTTTGAGGACAATACAGTGCCACTGACACGGCTCGCTACTAAAACCTGCGGGCTCTCCTTCACTGCAGCCGACGTGAGTAAAACATTTAAACGTGTTAACACTCGCAAGGCTGCAAGCCCAGCCGCATCCTCAGAGCATGTGCAGACCAGCTGGCTGGTGTGTTTACGGACATATTCAATCAATCCTTATTCCAGTCTGCTGTTCCCACATGCTTCAAGAGGGCCACCATTGTTCCTGTTCCCAAGAAAGCTAAGGTAACTGAGCTAAACGACTACCCTCCCGTAGCACTCAGTTCCATCATCATGAATTGCTTTGAGAGACTAGTCAAGGACCATATCACCTCCACCCTACCTGACACCCTAGACCCACTACAATTTGCTTACCGCCCAAATAGGTCCACAGAAGACGCAATCGCAACCACACTGCCCTAACCCATCTGGACAAGAGGAATACCTATGTGAGAATGCTGTTCATCGACTACAGCTCAGCATTCAACACCATAGTACCCTCCAAACTCGTCATCAAGCTCGAGACCCTGGGTCTCAACCCCACCCTGTGCAACTGGGTACTGGACTTCCTGATGGGCCGCCCCCAGGTGGTGAGGGTAGGTAACAACATCTACACCCCGCTGATCCTCAACACTGGGGCCCCACAAGGGTGCGTTCTGAACCCTCTCCTGTACTCCCTGTTCACCCACGACTGCGTGGCCATGCACGCCTCCAACTCAATCATCAAGTTTGCGGAAGACACAACAGTGGTAGGCTTGATTACCAAAAACGACGAGACAGCCTACAGGGAGGAGGGCCCTCGGAGTGTGGTGTCAGGAAAATAACCTCACACTCAACGTCAACAAAACAAAGGAGATGATTGTGGACTTCAGGAAACAGCAGAGGGAGCACCCTCCCCCCCCCCCCCTATCCACATCGACGGGACAGTAGTGGAGAGGGTAGTAAGTTTTAAGTTCCTCGGCGTACACGTCACGGACAAACTGAATTGGTCCACCCACACAGACAGCGTTGTGAAGAAGGCGCAGCCTCAGGAGGCTGAAGAAATTCGGCTTGTCACCAAAAGCACTCACAAACTTCTACAGATGCACAATCGAGAGCATCCTGTCAGGCTGTATCACCGCCTGGTACGGCAACTGCTCCGCCCACAACCGTAAGGCTCTCCAGAGGGTAGTGAGGTCTGCACAACGCATCACCGGGGGCAAACTACCCGCCCTCCAGGACACCTACACCACCCGATGTCACAGGAAGGCCATAAAGATCATCAAGGACAACAACCACCCGAGCCACTGCCTGTTCACCCCGCTATCATCCAGAAGGCGAGGTCAGTACAAGTGCATCAAAGCAGGGAACGAGAGACTGAAAAACAGCTTCTCTCTCAAGGCCATCAGACTGTTAAACAGCCACCACTAACATTGAGTGGCTGCTGCCAACATACTGACTCAACTCCAGCTCACTTTAATAATGGAAATTGATGGAAATGTTTTTATCACTAGCCACTTTAAACAAGGCTACTTAATATAATGTTTACATACCCTACATTACTCATCTCATATGTACAGTGCCTTGCGAAAGTATTCGGCCCCCTTGAACTTTGCGACCTTTTGCCACATTTCAGGCTTCAAAAATAAAGATTTAAAACTGTATTTTTTTTATAAAGAATCAACAACAAGTGGGACACAAATCATGAAGTGGAACGACATTTATTGGATATTTCAAACTTTAACAAATCAAAAACTGAAAGATTGGGCGTTCAAAATTATTCAGCCCGTTTACTTTCAGTGCAGCAAACTCTCTCCAGAAGTTCAGTGAGGATCTCTGAATGATCCAATGTTGACCTAAATGACTAATGATGATAAATACAATCCACCTGTGTGTAATCAAGTCTCCGTATAAATGCACCTGCACTGTGATAGTCTCAGAGGTCCGTTAAAAGCGCAGAGAGCATCATGAAGAACAAGGAACACACCAGGCAGGTCCGAGATACTGTTGTGAAGAAGTTTAAAGCCGGATTTGGATACAAAAAGATTTCCCAAGCTTTAAACATCCCAAGGAGCACTGTGCAAGCGATAATATTGAAATGGAAGGAGTATCAGACCACTGCAAATCTACCAAGACCTGGCCGTCCCTCTAAACTTTCAGCTCATACAAGGAGAAGACTGATCAGAGATGCAGCCAAGAGGCCCATGATCACTCTGGATGAACTGCAGAGATCTACAGCTGAGGTGGGAGACTCTGTCCATAGGACAACAATCTTGCACAAATCTGGCCTTTATGGAAGAGTGGCAAGAAGAAAGCCATTTCTTAAAGATATCCATAAAAAGTGTTGTTTAAAGTTTGCCACAAGCCACCTGGGAGACACACCAAACATGTGGAAGAAGGTGCTCAGATGAAACCAAAATTGAACTTTTTGGCAACAATGCAAAACGTTATGTTTGGCGTAAAAGCAACACAGCTGAACACACCATCCCCACTGTCAAACATGGTGGTGGCAGCATCATGGTTTGGGCCTGCTTTTCTTCAGCAGGGACAGGGAAGATGGTTAAAATTGATGGGAAGATGGATGGAGCCAAATACAGGACCATTCTGGAAGAAAACCTGATGGGAGTCTGCAAAAGACCTGAGACTGGGACGGATATTTGTCTTCCAACAAGACAATGATCCAAAACATAAAGCAAAATCTACAATGGAATGGTTCAAAAATAAACATATCGAGGTGTTAGAATGGCCAAGTCAAAGTCCAGACCTGAATCCAATCGAGAATCTGTGGAAAGAACTGAAAACTGCTGTTCACAAATGCTCTCCATCCAACCTCACTGAGCTCGAGCTGTTTCGCAAGGAGGAATGGGAAAAAATGTCAGTCTCTCGATGTGCAAAACTGATAGAGACATACCCCAAGCAACTTACAGCTGTAATCGCAGCAAAAGGTGGCGCTACAAAGTATTAACTTAAGGGGGCTGAATAATTTTGCACGCCCAATTTTTCAGTTTTTGATTTGTTAAAAACGTTTGAAATATCCAATAAATGTCGTTCCACTTCATGATTGTGTCCCACTTGTTGTTGATTCTTCACAAAAAAATACAGTTTTATATCTTTATGTTTGAAGCCTGAAATGTGGCAAAAGGTCGCAAAGTTCAAGGGGGCCGAATACTTTCGCAAGGCACTGTATATACTGTACTCTATACCATCTACTGCATCTTGCCTATGCCATTCTGAACCATCACTCATTCATATATCTTTATGTACATATTCTTTATCTCTTTACACTTGTGTGTATAAGGTAGTAGTTGTGGAATTGCTAGGTTAGATTACTCGTTGGTTATTACAGCATTGTCGGAACTAGAAGCACAAGCATTTCGCTACACTCGCATTAACATCTGCTAACCATGTGTATGTGACAAATACAATTTGATTTGTTCAGTGTATTTCCCACAGATCACTCGGACCCATAAACAATTTAAAAACAAATAAAATATTGATAAACTCCCCTTCATGTTAGGCCAAATAACACAGTAGGCAATCACAGCAGCAAGATTTGTGGCACGTTGTCATTGAATTGAGAGCGAGAGACAAAGCGAGAGAGACAGACAGCGAGAGAGGGAGAGAGAAAGAAAGCTAGGGAGGGGATATATTGGGGGAAGAGTGAGAAGAGTACGAGACAAAATAAGTGTGAGACAATATAACATTATTACAGTTCAAATATATAATGGTATGGAACTTCACAATGGTAAGGGTGAGGATCACCTCTTCAATCTCTCTCCACCCACCTTGCAGCATCCCAGAGCTATAGGATACAGTGATCTGTACCAGACAGTCCTTCTGATCACTATAACATGAGTCCAGTACATTTATTTTGGTCCTGTGTGAATGCAGAGGAGTGTGAACAGTTTGTGTCATGAACAGAGCTTCTGCCCATAGAAATAGACGCAGGGGGAAGATGTTCCCCAATGCTGGAGAGGGAGCCGGAGTGAAAAAGTTTGGGAACCATGTATCATCTCAATGAGTCCCAGTCTTACAGGCTGCCATAGCACAACACAATCCTCATCAGCACTGGAATGAATCAATAGATAGAGATTATAGGGGCACAGAGGAGAGGGAGAGTATGCCCATCAATGGGTACAAAAAGAGCAGGGAGATGAGCAGTCCTACAGTACTCTGGCTTGACACAGAAACCACATGACTGAAACCACAAAGCGACACTAAGGCTGTGGCTCTGGCTAGAAGTAGTGTACTCAATGGGGAACAGGGAGTCATTTGAGATGTGACCAACACTCAACTCCTGGAGCACAACTAGTACAGACAGATGAGCACAGTTCTACACTACAGGAAGCCCAACAAATAAAGCTCAGTTGAAATGCATGATGGGAGCTTTGGACACATGGTATATGTGACAATGTGACTGTAGTATATGACATACAAGGGCATTCTACAGACAGAATTCCAGATTCCTGTGTGAGCAGAGACCCAGCGGGTCAGAAAAAGGCCCTGGATGGAGACGGACAGTCGGGATGAATCCTACTCTCCCCTCCTGCTCCCAATCCCTGTACACATGTCTGGGAATATCGACTACACGTGAGGTCACGGCCGGCAGGACGTGCTGGCGCTCCAGGCCTCGGCACTAAAGTCTCAGGATGGAGTCAAATATCCCCAAAACATTTACTTTCTGCCGCTCCCTCTCTAATAATAGCAGGGATAGTTCAGGGACACTGGGGTGTAATTGGGAACAGAGCACAGGATATTACATCATGGGGCCTGCTGGCATTGGAGATGAGAGGGAGAGGTGTGTTTGTGTAAACAGTTATGCATATCTGACATTTCTGCACTGTGAAACAAAGGCGGAAGCATAACACATGGCCAGAGTACAATACTGTGACATGGACACACACACACACACACACACACACGTAGGGACAGGGATGTCTCTGGCACTGGCAGAAGATCAGAAGGCATTATGATGATTAGGCCTAAACCAGACAAAAGTCTTCGTCGTCCATCTGCCATCCTTTGCAGAGCACACTCTTAAAACTCTCTGAAAAGGGGTTGACAACATGGAGCCCGAGATGGAGCTCAATTCCTGAGAGACATGTGAAAAGTAGTATAGCTTGGTGCCTCTACTAACCAACCAGCATAGGAACACTGCCTTTGGGACAATACTGGCAGGAGAGAAAAACAAAGTGTCAAGGGGTACGAAGTAGGAGTTCAATGTCGAGGTCTTCTTGGATCCAAAAATTGAGATCCGAACCATTACATTTCTACCCAACCAACAGGATCCAGTATTATGGGGGGGAAATCAATATCCGATCCAGTTCGGATACGAGGTGGACCAGATCTGACACAACATGTCCGACCTGAGAGAGAATTGGATCCAAATTGGGTCAGGTCTGTATCCGACTTAAACGGATAAGAAAGAAACATTCTTTTTTAGCTTTACTGCCACGCTAGGTGGTTTTATTTGGCCTCACACGTTTTTTGAGAAAAACAAATATTTTTATTTGATAATTTTCATTGCTGGACATAAGACTGTATAAACACCAGGATATCAGCCCCAAGTGATTTGAATTTTGGAAATCTGTTCAAATATTCCCCCGCACATGATCATATACGAATGTAAACTTCCGGCGCCGACAGAGATGGCCGCCTCGCTTCGCGTTCCTAGGAAACTATGCAGTTTTTTGTTTTTTTACGTGTTATTTCTTACATTAGTACCCCAGGTCATCTTAGGTTTCATTACATACAGTCGAGAAGAACTACTGAATATAAGATCAGCATCAACTCACCATCAGTACGACCAAGAATATGTTTTTCGCGACGCGGATCCTGTGTTCTGCCTTACAAACAGGACAACGGAGTGGATCCTATGCAGCGACCCAAAAAAACGACTCCGAAAGAGAGGGAAACGAGGCGGTCTTCTGGTCAGACTCCGGAGACGGGCACAGCGCGCACCACTCCCTAGCATTCTTCTTGCCAATGTCCAGTCTCTTGACAACAAGGTTGATGAAATCCGAGCAAGGGTAGCATTCCAGAGGGACATCAGAGACTGTAACGTTCTTTGCTTCACGGAAACGTGGCTTACTGGAGAGACGCAATCCGAAGCGGTGCAGCCAACAGGTTTCTCCACGCATCGCGCAGACAGGAAAAAACATCTTTCTGGTAAAAAGAGGGGCGGGGGCGTATGCCTTATGACTAACGTGACATGGTGCGATGAAAGAAACATACAGGAACTCAAATCCTTCTGTTCACCTGATTTAGAATTCCTCACAATCAAATGTAGACCGCATTATCTACCAAGAGAATTCTCTTCGATTATAATCACAGCCGTATATATCCCCCCCCAAGCAGACACATCGATGGCTCTGAACGAACTTTATTTAACTCTCTGCAAACTGGAAACAATTTATCCGGAGGCTGCATTCATTGTAGCTGGGGATTTTAACAAGGCTAATCTGAAAACAAGACTCCCCAAATTTTATCAGCATATCGATTGCGCAACCAGGGGAGGAAAGACCTTGGACCATTGTTACTCTAACTTCCGCGACGCATATAAGGCCCTGCCCCGCCCCCCTTTCGGAAAAGCTGACCACGACTCCATTTTGTTGATCCCTGCCTACAGACAGAAACTAAAACAAGAGGCTCCCACGCTGAGGTCTGTCCAACGCTGGTCCGACCAAGCTGACTCCACACTCCAAGACTGCTTCCATCACGTGGACTGGGAGATGTTTCGTATTGCGTCAGATAACAACATTGACGAATACGCTGATTCGGTGTGCGAGTTCATTAGAACGTGCGTTGAAGATGTCGTTCCCATAGCAACGATTAAAACATTCCCTAACCAGAAACCGTGGATTGATGGCAGCATTCGTGTGAAACTGAAAGCGCGAACCACTGCTTTTAATCAGGGCAAGGTGTCTGGTAACATGACCGAATACAAACAGTGCAGCTATTCCCTCCGCAAGGCTATCAAACAAGCTAAGCGCCAGTACAGAGACAAAGTAGAATCTCAATTCAACGGCTCAGACACAAGAGGCATGTGGCAGGGTCTACAGTCAATCACGGACTACAGGAAGAAACCCAGCCCAGTCACGGACCAGGATGTCTTGCTCCCAGGCAGACTAAATAACTTTTTTGCCCGCTTTGAGGACAATACAGTGCCACTGACACGGCCTGCAACGAAAACATGCGGTCTCTCCTTCACTGCAGCCGAGGTGAGTAAGACATTTAAACGTGTTAACCCTCGCAAGGCTGCAGGCCCAGATGGCATCCCCAGCCGCGCCCTCAGAGCATGCGCAGACCAGCTGGCCGGTGTGTTTACGGACATATTCAATCAATCCCTATACCAGTCTGCTGTTCCCACATGCTTCAAGAGGGCCACCATTGTTCCTGTTCCCAAGAAAGCTAAGGTAACTGAGCTAAATGACTACCGCCCCGTAGCACTCACATCCGTCATCATGAAGTGCTTTGAGAGACTAGTCAAGGACCATATCACCTCCACCCTACCTGACACCCTAGACCCACTCCAATTTGCTTACCGCCCAAATAGGTCCACAGACGATGCAATCTCAACCACACTGCACACTGCCCTAACCCATCTGGACAAGAGGAATACCTATGTGAGAATGCTGTTCATCGACTACAGCTCGGCATTCAACACCATAGTACCCTCCAAGCTCGTCATCAAGCTCGAGACCCTGGGTCTCGACCCCGCCCTGTGCAACTGGGTACTGGACTTCCTGACGGGCCGCCCCCAGGTGGTGAGGGTAGGCAACAACATCTCCTCCCCGCTGATCCTCAACACTGGGGCCCCACAAGGTTGCGTTCTGAGCCCTCTCCTGTACTCCCTGTTCACCCACGACTGCGTGGCCACGCACGCCTCCAACTCAATCATCAAGTTTGCGGACGACACAACAGTGGTAGGCTTGATTACCAACAACGATGAGACGGCCTACAGGGAGGAGGTGAGGGCCCTCGGAGTGTGGTGTCAGGAAAACAACCTCACACTCAACGTCAACAAAACTAAGGAGATGATTGTGGACTTCAGGAAACAGCAGAGGGAACACCCCCCTATCCACATCGATGGATCAGTAGTGGAGAGGGTAGCAAGTTTTAAGTTCCTCGGCATACACATCACAGACAAACTGAATTGGTCCACTCACACAGACAGCATCGTGAAGAAGGCGCAGCAGCGCTTCTTCAACCTCAGGAGGCTGAAGAAATTCGGCTTGTCACCAAAAGCACTCACAAACTTCTACAGATGCACAATCGAGAGCATCCTGGCGGGCTGTATCACCGCCTGGTATGGCAACTGCACCGCCCTCAACCGTAAGGCTCTCCAGAGGGTAGTGAGGTCTGCACAACGCATCACCGGGGGCAAACTACCTGCCCTCCAGGACACCTACACCACCCGATGTCACAGGAAGGCCATAAAGATCATCAAGGACATCAACCACCCGAGCCACTGCCTGTTCACCCCGCTATCATCCAGAAGGCGAGGTCAGTACAGGTGCATCAAAGCTGGGACCGAGAGACTGAAAAACAGCTTCTATCTCAAGGCCATCAGACTGTTAAACAGCCACCACTAACACTGAGTGGCTGCTGCCAACACACTGACACTGACTCAACTCCAGCCACTTTAATAATGGGAATTGATGGGAAATGATGTAAATATATCACTAGCCACTTTAAACAATGCTACCTTATATAAATGTTACTTACCCTACATTATTCATCTCATACGCATACGTATATACTGTACTCTATATCATCGACGGTATCCTTATGTAATACATGTATCACTAGCCACTTTATACTATACTATGCCACTTTGTTTACATACTCATCTCATTGTACATACTGTACCCGATACCATCTACTGTATCTTGCCTATGCTGCTCTGTACCATCACTCATTCATATATCCTTATGTACATATTCTTTATCCCCTTACACTGTGTACAAGACAGTAGTTTTGGAATTGTTAGTTAGATTACTTGTTATTACTGCATTGTCGGAACTAGAAGCACAAGCATTTCGCTACACTCGCATTAACATCTGCTAACCATGTGTATGTGACAAATAAAATTTGATTTGATTTGATTTGATTTTGATGTAAGCAAGGTTTAAAATGATTCAGTCAAATATTATCTCTGTTTGGGCTTCTTGCAATCAATTTGCAGTCGACAAAAATGGTTTAATGTTCCAGACACCCGAACATCCGCTCAATAATTTTCAAATTATTATTATTATTATTTTTTTAAATCGGCTTGTGGATGAAACTAGTTGATGATCCCTGATCTAGAGTTCAGTATACCAACGCTATAATTGCATGTTTCTGTTGACCACATTTTTTAGATTCAAGGATTTTTATTTTGTGATTTTAGGATGCTAGCAAGTGTTATAGCCTACCAAAATATGTCGTTCTACAACTCAGGTCTAACTCATATAATAGCCTAATATTTTTTGTTCTAAATTAAATGGAGATATAGCCTTTAGGCCCGCAGAATCAGTCTGGTTTGGATATGGGTTTGATCGAAAAGTAATCCATGCCACGGTTGTGTAGTCCTACTGTTCTGAGAGTTGAAGAGACAAGTTGTCCTGATATTTCTTATTCCTATCCATGCATTACACAATCAAATCGGCAGCCTTCCAACATTAGAAAGACAATATTTCTGCAGATAAGCCTACGGCAATGAGTCTACCACAAACATGAGCAGATTAACTTAGTCAAATATCTGTTCTTTATTAAAGACGATCAGAAAGAATGTGTAAATAACTCTGCATTATATAGCTTATTTATTTTGAACAAAAGCCACAAATCTAGAGCATAAATGAGCCACTCATCTTTATGCTGACAAATATCACACTTGACTCGAGATATTCAACATTAGTTCAACTGTTATTTGAACACACAACTGTCTAGGTAAGCCCCGTCTAAGCCTGGGGTGCGGAAGTGACATCAGCAGATGCGGTGGACTGAGACAGATTCAATGCAAAAAAAATAAACAATCTCTAGCTGAAACTGACATTTTTATGCAGATATTATTATGCTAATGAGATTTCCACCGGGGCGCAGGCATCGACTCTAGGGGGTTTTAAACAAAGGAAAAAGCCTAAATAAATAGCAAAAGCCTACTAAATAGACAAAGCTTTAAAAAATAAATGAAATACCCTAAATAAAGTAGTAAATTTTATAAATAAAACTAATTAAATAGCTCAGGTCTTGACAATATGGGCAACCCTTTTCCCCTTCATATCCACAATGTACATAAATGAGGGGTATACAGATGACTGTTGTTTTTTCCTCCCTCTACGGTCTTTCATTCAGTTTCTTCTTCACGTCTGCAAAGAACAACTGACTCAATGTTTCAGAAACTCACTTTATATAGTCTAGGTGCTATCACTCTTTTCCGCTGTGCGTCCTCCTCTCTCACAACAAGTAGGCTATTTTACCCCACATCACATAAGTGGCTTGTTTTAATAAAGCAAATTTGCCTTTTTGTCACAAAATGACACATCTGATTTGATGAAAAGGGACCCCCCCTGACAGTCATTCAGCCCTAAGATAACATTTAAAATGTATGAAATGTTGTTTAGGAACTAAACTCTTCAAATGTAATTTGGGATCCGGTCAGTATTTCACATATTTTCACAAAGATCCGAGGCCCGTGGCCACCGAGCGGGATCCGAGGGTTAACTACAAAATGTGACTGGGTCGGATCTCGGGTAATCCAGTTCAGGTAGATCTATGAAGACCTCAGGTTCAATGTCAAACTATGAGACTAGACTGCCTCCCTGTGGCATGTTCCTGGAAATGAACCTTAACTTTTGGAGAGAGGGTGCTGTTGGAATGGAACAGTCAGAATGAGCAGTCAAGAGGATACAAAGGACATAAGTTATATATAGTACAGTACCATAACAAAGACTAGAAAAACAGAATGAGCCTACTTTAATATCCTACGGGAAAAATCAAGTTGTTTTGATTATTCAAGGATGGGCGCGCTTGGCACAGCAGCACTTAGGCCATTAGTAAAAAAAGGAAGGGATGGTTATGTATGTGTATGATAATATCTTACCGAAGAGAGTGAGTTTGAGGATCCTACTGCACTGGATGGCGAAAGACAGGTCCGAGCTGTCGAAAATAGTAATGAGGTCATCGTCTACAGGAAGAGAAGAGAGCAGGGAACATCATTCAGAACCCAAATCAGAATGAGGCCACGTTCCAATACTTTCACAATGAATCCTTATTTCCTAAGATAATGACTATTCTGAAATGACTGAATTGGTGAAAGCTGTGAGGTAGAAACCCTCACATTAACATATTCTCTTACTTCCAATAATAACTCTAAAAAAGGGGAGGGAGGATATATTCTCAAGTGTATGGGAAGACAACATCCGTTTCCATTACCAGCAAGGAACAGCTAAATGTTGAGGGGTCAGATGGCATCCAGCAGGGAGCAGCTAAATGTTGAGGGGTCAGATGGCATCCAGCAGGGAGCAGCTAAATGTTGAGGGGTCAGATGGCATCTAGCTAGCACAACGGAGTTAAGAACGTAAACTTATTTCACAGCCATCTTAAAATGTTGCGGATGGAGCCATCCAAATTGGTACCTTTTGTATGGTTCTATCGGTTTACACGTTATCAAGGAGGGCTGTCATTTGTGTTGCTAAGCAGAGGATCACTGGTTTGAGCCCAGTATGGGGCAGTCGGACAGTGGAGGAAGCTAAGTAGTTAGCAGCACACGGACAACCAGTATTGTGATAATCCATCTTATTCCAGAACGGCCCAGTCCCCTTCCATGCTTACCCTCGTCCTTGTATTTGATGGTGACCTCGTCGTTGCTCTGCAGCTTGCCCCTGAAGACACGCTGCATCATCAGCACCAGCTCGTCATAGGTGATGTCCTCATTGTGGATGGGGATGCGTCTGATGTCATCGCCCAGCTGGGCCTTGATGATCAGCTTGCCGCTCAGGTCCAGTTGTCCGTTCATGGTACAGTCTACTGCTCCCACCTCTGGAGGGGACATCACAACAGGAAGGAGATGGAACATTACACAGGAATCATGTAGGTTTCTATAGGAACAAGCACTGTTCATGACAAACTGTTCACACCCCTCTTGTTGGTGAAGAGAGTTGTGCAGGTTTAAAGCTCATTTCCTGCAATTCTACATATTTTGTCATGCATCCCCCCCACCCCAGTTTGGGAACCACTGCTATAGATGATTAGTGAGCCACAAACAACCATTGAAAAACAGATCAGCACCATCAGTTAAAACATCCTTCAGATACAAAGTGTTTGGACCATGGAAAAATGGAAGAATCATTCATCTAGCAACCCAATTGGATTCACTCATCTTTACCTTTGCATGACATAGAATGCACTACAGCAGGCCAGTGGTCACTGCCCTCTAGGAACCACTTTACTATTTTGTACAGTTCTGCTTCAAACGTTTAAAAAAATAAATGCCAGGCTGAGCTGGCAGGCCGGTTCTTATGCATCCCTACAAAGAGACTTGAGCCTATATAGGCCAAGTACTAACTTGAATTGAAAGAGTGAGTTTGTAGAATGTGTTGAGTGGATCATGGTTCATGACACACAACTGGATAATATCATCAGAATAATATAAGCACTAGCTGAACTGATTAGTTTATGATGAACAATCCCTTCCCTATCCAGTCCACACCCAGATAGGCCTTTTATCAAAAAACAATTACAATACATATATTCAATCACGTCAAATGCAACTACTTTAGTTGATCCTGATTTGAACTTGTTGGTCTGGCCTTTGGCTAGCAAACAAGCTAGCTAAATTAGCTACCAACAAAAGGTGTATGTCTAGATAGTTCGCATAATATAGCAAGTTATGACACCCATCTCAATTTAACATAAGGCTTGTACAGAAGTAATTCCATTAACTTGCTGACTAATGAAAGGGCGAGGTTCGGGATTACAGCTTGTCATTTTATTTGCAGTGATTCATGACATGAAAGCTAACGTTACCTAGCGTGGTAATTTGACAGCTCGTTAGTTTGCTGTTATGCCAATAACTAACTCTGGTTCATAATCTGTTGCACTGGTTATATTGTTAGCTAACATAACTAGATAATTGTATTGTTGTTAGAGGTGTCAAAACGAATGTAACTCGCTAACTAGCTAGTAAGAAAGCCAAGTTGGATCATTACATAGCCAATTTTCCTGTAACTGACAGGATGTAGAACCATGCCAAATACAGACCAACTCAAAACTCCCATTTATAGTTAGAATGTTGACTTCCTGCAAAATAATTCACAGTTTAGCATCAGAGAATGAAACTTCGACTTAATTGAATACAAAAAACAATATCATTGCACCGATAACATTATGTATACAATTTAAGAGAGGTCTTTGAGAAAATAAAACAAATGTGACTTTAAAAACATAACAAACCCGATACTAGTATCATTCGTTAGGTTGAAATGCTAACTGTGATCCAGGTTGTCAATATTAGCCATATCGAAACAGACAGCTATATGTATCCCACCTGTAACTGGACGACTTAATCCCACTGTTGTGTCGGTATTTCTCTCAGGACCTTGTCAGCCAAAATATTTAACCAGGGCTGGCAAACACAGAATCCTAGCCTCACATGAGGAAGTCTGCCCGCTTGTCGACGTAAACCTGTACGTGGCATACA
Source organism: Oncorhynchus mykiss (assembly GCF_013265735.2). Taxonomy (NCBI): domain Eukaryota; kingdom Metazoa; phylum Chordata; class Actinopteri; order Salmoniformes; family Salmonidae; genus Oncorhynchus; species Oncorhynchus mykiss. Next base: position 70,806,518 of record NC_048567.1, read on the forward strand.
GCGGAGCGCGCAGTAGTGACTCATCTATTTGACGTATTTTTTTCTGCCTAGGAACAGTGGTGGAAAAAGTACCCAAATTTCATACTTGAGTAAAAGTAATGATACCTTAATAGAAAATGACTCAAGTGAAAGTCATCCAGTAAAATACTACTTGAATAAAAGGCATTTGGCATTTGGTATTATTAATAAAAGGTATTTGGTTTGAATTACACACAAGTATCAAAAGTAAATGTAATTGCTAAAATTTACTTAAGTATCAAAAGTAAAAGTACAAGTGTAAATCATTTTAAATTCCTTATATTAAGCAATCCAGACAGCATCATTGTCTTATTTTAATTTACGGATAGCCAGGGGCACGTTCCACCACTCAGACATCATTTACAAACGAAGCATGAGTTTAGTGAGTCCGTCAGATCAGAGGCAGTAGGGATGACCAGGGATGTTCTCTTAATAAGTGTGTGAATTTGCTCATTTTCCTGTCCAGCTAAGCATTAAAATGTAAAGAGTACTTTAGGGTGTCAAGGAAAATGTATGGTGTAAAAAGTAAATACTTTTCTTTAGGAATGTAGTGAAGTAAAACTACTTAAGTAGTACTTTCAAGTATTTTTTACTAAAGTACTTTACAACACTGCATAGGAGCAGGTTGAGAAATTGAGTTTTATATGAAATATGTGACTCTGTGTGATGTGGTTTCCTCTATACTGACTTTTACTAGACATGTTTTGCTTAATTTCAAAGGTTACTGTGATTATATGGTGAAAGCAACTGTGATGAAACTACTCATCAAGCACATCACAAGGTTTGTAACAATCAAGACAACTAAAGACACAATCAAGACAACAAGGATTTAATTTCCCTTTTTATTGGTGGTAAAAACATAATCATAAAAAGTGAGGGAGCAAAGGGTCAAGCATACAGAACATTTAAGAGATATATGAATGATGAGCACCAGGGTTGGGGTCAATTCCATTTCAAATCCAGTCAATTCAGGAAGTACACTGAAATTCCAATTCTCTTCAATGCTTATCAATGATAATTTGGAAATTATATTTGGTTTACTATATGAATTGTCTGGTATTGACAAAAACCCTGATGAGCACTACAGTTTGGGCACATTACAGGGGCAAATCAAGACCCCTTGATAGCTGTCAAGACACAGACTAACCTGTCAGGCCAACTTTAGCGCAATGATGCATACATTTTTTTTGCCTTTGAAACACAACATCCCATGTCTCTCAGTCTCAAGCTTTACACAGTACTTGAGCGCATGCCTTACAGGGCTTTCAATATTGACAGACTAGTCGGCGGATGTCAATTTACTGAAACCGTGACAACAAACTTGTCCAGCCCTCATTCCTCCACTGTTAAGACAAAGAGTCAGTAGAGATCCTCCGTCATGCTGCAGTCTCACACAAGGGCTTGGTTCATACGTCTAAATGCTTCACAACAGCTGTAAATATTGTGGTCTCAGAAGGAGCTGCAGTCTCTATCGTTTATTCTCTGAGGCCAGATAAACAAAGTAGAGAATTGCTTTTATTTTCATTTATTTTATTTAACTAGGCAAGTCGGTTAAGAACAAATTCTTATTTACAATGACGGCCTACCCCAGCCAAACCCTAACGATGCTGGGTCTGTAGTGACACCTCTAGCACTGAGGTGCAGTGCCTTAGACCGCTGCGCCACTAATTGTTTGTGTATGTGAGAGAAAATGTATACACCTGAGTGTCTTTGAAATGGAGAGAGAGAGTATGCGTGTTTTGGCGAGAAAATGTGTGTTGGATAGACCATCTGGAAAGACATAATAGCCAGTGATTGCATGAGGTAATAAATAAATAACAGAATATACTAATATATGCATCCTAAAGACAGAGAGAAAAACACAAACAGTTTTCCCCTAGCCTCAAAACCCACAAAACATCCTCATCACTTCTTCTTCTTCTCCTGTGTGGAGTCGAACCAGGCGTCCAGCAGCTTCTTGCTGTAGTAGATCTGCCAGGCGTGCACCTGCACCGCCACCACCATCACCAGGTACATGACGGTGACCGCCGCCCAGCCAAAGATGAAGCGGTAAGCCTTGCCGTGGCGGTACAGCTGCTGGGCCTCGCCGAGCATCTCCATGGAGCCGTAGAAGAGTGGAGCGATGGAGAACAGGCCTGAGCTGATCATGGAGATCACCAGGTAGCTGATGTTGTTCTTGGGCAGTGACAGGCTGCCGGTGACCAGTGGAAAGAGACTGATCAGGTAGGGGTACTCCCATCTGTAGGGCTCAGCCACTTTATCGCTTGGCACCAGGTCAAGTTTGCTGACGATCACCTGGGCCGCCACCAGGAGCCAGAGCAGCAGGTGGACAAAGTTGAGTTTCCGGATCTCAGACTTTAGCGAGGCGCTGGAGACACAGGGAAAAGGGGGAGAGGATGTTGAGACAGTATGGTTAATGGATAACTATAAACAATATGGTAATAGACAGGCAGGCGCACTCAGACAGACAGAAAGGCAAGCGCAGACAGACAAGACAGGCAGACAAACAAGCGCAGAGACAGACACAGACACAGGCATACAGCCAGCCAGCAGACAGACATGACAGATTACCTCATCTGGTAGTGTGAGGCCACCTTCTCTCTGTGTTTGAAGTCACTCCCATCAGTACCTGCAGCTCGAGGGCCCACACGAGACGTCATGGTAACAACCTGCTTACCCAAAAACCATACAACAATAATTTGTCTTATTTGACTTGGTGTACATTTTATAATTTATTTTGCCCACATCTGATTCATCAATAATGAGCATATGCGTTCTTTACATGCATTTAATCCATGACAATGACAAAGAGTTGATCCATGCAGACAGACACACTGAGATGTGATGATCAGTCTTCTATCTCTACACTTAAACAATTGAATATTAGAAGATCGTCTATTATTTAAGTTGTTTTATCAACCGTAATATAACATCAATAGATATGAATAGTAGCTAGTTGCATATTTCTCTGGCAACTGGGAAAGCTTTGCTAACGTTCGCTATTTAACGTTAGCTAGCATAACTTTCACAAGCAGTTGGTCGGTCAGGTTAGCTAGCTATGTTAAGCGGATTCATTCATTGTCCTCTTGGAAATGAGGTTACCGAGATCACACTCTCGCTGCATAAATGTCTTTGTATGCAAACGTTTCACCTATTTATCGGTTCATCCATGTGTCATCCATATTTCACCTGCTAATAAATTGTAATGCTAACGTACGTTAGCAATCGCTAACTGGCTAGCGTACTGAAAATTGCCTTGAATGCAGTAATTCACCGTACAGTAGTTTAAAAATAACAATTAATTGAGGATTCTTACCGTTTGTTACTGAGATGCTGAATGAACGTAGTTAGCGAGCTACTACAGTACCTACATATGCCTAAATGCCAAGATGAATAGAAGCTGGATGAATAGATAGAAGCCGGCTGAATAGAGGACAAGACACATGCGTTGTGCGCACTGCGCACGCGCATCACATCAGTCGCAGCATCCCATTTTCTCTCAACATCCTTCGTGAGCCTTTCGAGACTGGTCCATTGACTATTTTTTTGTCTGCTTCGTTTTCCATCACGGAAACATAATTGTTGGTAAGACACCAGACGCGTTTCCTTTTGTGTTTTGCGGAAAAAAGAAAGCACCTCTTAAAACGACGAAATACAATAACACATTTGATTAAAATTAACATTACGTTTTGCCACACCCTTAAGTGGTACTCAATAGATGTGCCAAAAAATGTGTGATAGAAGAAGCTATAGGATGAATCCTATTTACCTTTATTCATCTTTGTCTTGAGCATTTGATACCATTTAATAACCATGGGCGAGTCAACTTAGAGTATCTGTCTGTCTCTGGCAGCACAGAATGCTCATCTCTTCTCAATATGGCATATCAGTCAAGAGCAATATGATCAAGACAGAGCCAGAGGATATTTACTGGCCATCCGGGGCAAGTAAAATTACTTTATTGAATTTTGACTGGTGAACTGGACTAATCTGATATGCACTTATCAGTGTCACACAATAAAATTATACATGTTTTGATATATGTTAAAATAAGAATAACGCATGACCTTTTAGTTAAATCATCTTTATTTAAAAAACAACATCTACAGTATAACAGTAAAAACATAAAAACTCAAGGTTTTGTTTGGTTATACTGTGTTTAGCTTGAAAATAAAAGAGAGCCGCACACTCTAGGAGCTCAGATGCAAAAATGTAATTACCAACGTTTCGACAGCCAAGCTGTCTTCATCAGGGTATAATCCTTGGCTGTTGAAACGTTGGTAATTACATTTTTGCATCTGAGCTCCTAGAGTGTGCGGCTCTCTTTTATTTTCAAGTTTTCTACTCCGCTAGCCAGCACCTCGTCTTAATAGGTGTGCGTTTCTTTTTCTTCTAGATTATACTGTGTTTAGCACCATTGAGTGAAATAAAGATAGAAAACAGAATTGATACCTGGAGTCAGGGGAGGGGTAGAAGAGTAGAGATGGGTAGAAAGGAAGGGTAGACTAGAGGGGTGAGGTATAGGGATATATAGGTGGGTGAGAGGTGAGGGAGGGGGCATGCAGGAAGGCATTTTCACCCTTCCCCCTCTCTCTTTTGACATTCTATTCTTTGTCTATATTCGTTGTCTATAAGTCTCCTCACTAACTTGTAACCACAAACACCTCCTCCTGGTTTGTTTTGGGCATTATTCTCGCTAATTGACATCAAAGTATTTATTAACCTTCAATCTTAACCTCCACATACAGTACCTTTAACCCAATGACTTAAATTCTGTACTGCTGAACCCAGAGGGAATAGGCCTACACACCATTTTCCCCAGAGTAATTAATTAATTCAATTCTCTTTTTCAAAAGTTATTCACAATTGATTATCAATTCCTATCCTACTTACATAACCGTATAGGCCATCAAAATGAGTGTCTATCTGTTGGTCAAACTTGTTTCATACCTCTGTCAGTATAGTGCTCCTGCTTCATTCAGCTGACAACAGAGACATACAGCAAGAAGGGGCTTTGTAATGAGAGCAGTGGTTTTCATTTTTGTGGGCTAGTCAGTGTCTGTTGGAGCATTACTCTGTACGTGCCACAAGAGGCATCGCTTTGAACCAATACACCCATAATGCATTACATTCCCATCCATTTCATGCAACAAAATCACCCCTATAAACATCATAGATGATGCTTGTCTGCAAAAGTAACAACAAAAAATAATCACACAAATAAAACAAAAACAAAACAACAAAGTTATGTAACAAACTAAAATGTCACATAAATGATAGCACCACTTTATGTGAATCTTGAACTGTCTCTATTGGTTTTCAATTGCCATTTTATAAGTACCGTAATACAAAAGTTCAGGTGCCAATATAGCTATTCAATTTATTTTCTTTAGTTTTCTTTTTAAAGTTATCCAATTTACATTCTTTGCCACAGTTTTGTTTATGGCAGCTGCCAGTTTAAATAGGAACATGTAGGGGCTGGGGAAAACACAATACTAAATATATACCTCAGATATCCCATTCTTTCTTCTACAGTCTCCACATCAGTCTGTGCTGTACTATAAATCAAACCAATATATATCACCACATTTTACAATAAATGAACCCAGTTGCTGTAATGGAATATTTTAATGCAGTGTTGTTGTGACAACTTCTCAGACCAGTAGATAGATGCAGCAATCTTTGTACCCCAACATAAATTGTTATTAAAAACTGCATATATGTACCCTCACACAAGCACACTCCTCTCTCAGAATTTCCCTGGGATGGTCCGACATGTCCTCCCGTCACTGTCGATCTCAACAGCGTCAATCTCAGCAGATAATTGATGTTTTTAAAACAACATATCAATTTAAAGAATTCTATAATCAATGTTTACATTTCTCCAACATTCTCTCTCTTTGTGACCATCTCTTCCTCTCTGAAGGTTGGTGTTCTTACATGGGGTACAACAAGTACCCAGAGAAGGAGGAGTGGACGTATTGGCCAGCGTATAGTCCTGCGGCCTGGTCCGAGGGTAGCTGGAGGTACACAGTGTCCCCGGGCTGTAGAGGTAACACTGCGCTCCCCGATGCCTGATCCAGGAAGCCCTTTTTATACTCATCATATGTGTACATCACAGGCTCATCGTTCCTCATCAGCGCCACCCACACGTTGGCACCTTTGCAGCTGATGTGGTAGGCAAAGTAGTAGATCCCGGGCATGTCGCAGGTGAACACGCCTGTCTGGGGGTTGTAGTTCTGACGGCCGTTGTACAGGATTTTGTCAAACACCACAGCCGTGCCCACAGGTGGGAAGGGCGTGGTCACCAGAGCCGTGAACGCGGGCATCTCCAGGCCGTTGGGGCCCATCACTTCTCCTCCGTTTCCTCCATATTTTCCCTTCTTGCCATAACCGGCAGTCTTGACTCCGTCCAGCCCAGGAGGAAAACCCATCTCAGGGAGGACTGCTCCCATGTCAGTGGGTCCGGGAGGCCCTGGGGGACCAGGTGGACCTGGCTGGCCTGGGCTTCCCGGTGGTCCTCCAGGACCTTCTTTACCTGGAGGTCCAAGAGGACCAGGGACACCTGGGTTTCCCTTACCATCAACGCCGGGAAGACCAGGAGTTCCGCTGTCACCTTTAGACCCAGGAGCACCAGGAGGTCCGATCGGCCCACCTGCACCTCCCAGACCTGGAATGCCCTTAGGACCTTGGGGACCCTTCTCGCCTGGAAGTCCTCCCTCTCCCTTTGGCCCAGGTAGGCCTGGAATGCCAGGGGCGCCTGGTAACCCTTTGTGTCCGCCTTCCCCTTGGGGTCCTACAGGCCCAGTGGGACCCCTTGGCCCAGGCTCTCCTCCCTCTCCAGGGAAGCCATTCTGACCAGTCAGTCCAGTAGGACCAGGCTCCCCTTGCCCACCAGGCAACCCCTTATGACCTCCTTCTCCAGCCTCGCCTTTTGGCCCTGGTTGACCCAGACCTCCAGGGGGTCCCATAGGGCCAAGGGGACCAGCTGGTCCAATTGATCCAGGCTGTCCTAGCATACCAGGCAGTCCTCCATGGCCCTTGTCTCCCTTTGGTCCTGGGCCTCCAGGCATCCCAGCCATCCCCTTATCTCCTTTGGGTCCTGGGAATCCTGGTTTTCCGAATCCAGGCAATCCAGGCTTCCCTGGAAAACCTGGAGGGCCTGGGTGCCCTTTCCCACCGGGCATTCCTGGTTGTCCCGGCAGACCATTCTGGCCAGGTTTTCCCTGACCTGGCAGCCCTGGTGGACCGGGCTCTCCGCCCTCTCCTGCTGGTCCAGCCAGCCCCTGCTCTCCAGGGAGGCCTGGTTTCCCTGGTCCTCCTGGTGGCCCTGACATGCCATTCATTCCAGGCTTGCCCACACCAGGCATCCCTCCCTGTCCTGGAGGTCCAGGAGGTCCTGCTAGTCCTTTGTGGCCTGGCTGTCCTGGCTGTCCAATCCCCTTGTCACCCTTGGGTCCTGGTAATCCTGGTAGTCCCGGCAGGCCTTTGTGTCCTGGCTCTCCTCTGGATCCTGGTTGTCCTGGCAACCCCCCAGCCCCTAGTTTTCCTATCCCTGGAAGACCTGAAGGACCAGGGGACCCCTGAGGCCCTGGCTGCCCCATCGGACCCTCTCTGCCGCTGGGGCCCAATTCTCCAGGTACTCCTGGCTCTCCCATGCTGCCTGGCTTGCCTGGAATTCCTGGGAGTCCTGGTTTTCCTATTCCAGGGAATCCTGGGGGACCAGCGTGGCCTGGTTTTCCTTCCCCTCCTGGCTGTCCTTCCCCGGGAGGTCCTGGAGGCCCAGAGGGACCCTCAGGTCCGGGAGGCCCAGCTGGGCCCTGCTCTCCTGGCAGACCCCCAGGGAGACCTCCCACTGCCCCACTGGGGATGGTTTTACCTGTGGGGGGTAAGATGTCCATTCAGTCTAAACATTCCAAGATGGCAGAGTGTGTGTGTCCTAACTCGAGTTAGGTTAAGGTAATAAACATTGAAGATTGACATAATTTTAATATAAGTAACATACTACTGGCCTACTTTTGACCAGAGTCACATGTCATTTGAGATTGCCCTTCGGTCTCACCTTTATCCTGTCCACTGTTGACTACTCCACCCTTGTGGGGGTTCGTCTTGCCCATGTGCATGGACATCTGTGGGATCTCTTTTCTGTACTGGGGGTACTGCATGTGGGGCATCTCTTTTCCTGGCCAATGCTGCTGAGGGTGCTGCTCCTTACCCCCTATGCCCATGTGGGACAGGTGTGGCGTGGGCTGATGCTGCTGCGGGTGCTGCTTGTGTCTGTAGTACGCCCCCGCGTGGACAAGAGGTAGTACTGCAAGCTGAAGCAGAGCCACTAGGAGAGGGAGGGGGGCGGAGAAGGGAGGTACAACCATGGCCTAGGGAAGTCACCAGAGGAGAAGTCTGTTAGACAATCAGTTAGTTGATCAATTGATCACAAAGTCAATCAGTTAATAAAGTGAATCTAATTCACAATGCAAACAATCAAACATTCAAACATAAAATCCATAGGCCTGTGACTGGTACTATGATTCATACCCTGGTAGACCTTTGCATTGCTCTGCCTTCACCTGCTGGACACTAACGTGTAATGCATACAACATGCATTTTGCAGTTATAAACCACCCCCAGCACTGGTGGAAAAAGTTAACAATTGTCATACTTGAGTAAAAGTAAAGAAGTATATGTTTAGTGAGTCTACCAGAACAGAGGCAGTAGGGATGACCACGTGTTCTCTTGATAAGTGTGAGTTTCACCATTTTCCTGTTCTACTAAACATTCAAAATGTAACGAGTACTTTGGGTTGTCAGGGAAAATGAATGGGGTAAAAAGTACAATAGTAAAGATACCCCCAAAAACGACTGAAGTAGTACTTTCAAGTATTTTTACTTAATTACTATTCACCACTGACCACCAGTCACGCAACACTCAACAAAGGCACCATCCTTTTTAAACAATAGAAAATGAAAAAGGAGTTTATGTTGCAGGATGTTCTTTTTAAACATGCTCAATCTTACAACAACACTGCTGACTGACTACACTTTTCATTGGATTTCAAACAGCAGCGGAAGCAACATGAGAAAATGACAAATAGACATTTTACTCAAGATAGGGAGGCGGTAGAAAGTCTTGTCTGTTATTTCTCTTAACATGTTGTTTCTTTCATAAAATAATGAATAATACCGTTAGATAGCCTTTTCATGTGGTCCTGACCTTTTACTGTGAACCTCCCGGATCTTCCTATGAGGGCGCTCGATCACAGGAGGGTAGCGGCACCTTAATTGCAGAGGACGGGCTCGTGGTAATGGCTGGAGCGTAATTGGTGGAATGGTATCAAATACATGTTTTCCATGTGTTTGATGCCCTTCCATTCTCTCCATTCAAGCCATTATTATGAGCCCCTCAGCAGCCTCCGCTGTGCCCCATTAAGACCCAGCTACACTATGACATAGATAGACAGTAGATAGTCCTCAAACTGGGAGATGTTGTATCTTGGCTTAGGCCCTTTTTCGTGTTACTGAAGTCGAGTAAGTTTCAAACTATTAAAACACATTTAAAATTCCATGCTAATGTTTGGGTTTGACTCTAATAATGAGGATTGTGTGAGAAATAATACTGACTGATTGGTATGAAGGTTATTATAATTTTGTGTTTTTCTGTTATATTTATATATTTTTTTTTATTTGAAATCATGTTTAGTTTCAGTTCGTTTTTAGTTTCAGTTTTAATGTTAGGGACAGAAAGCATGCTTGGGAAGTTAGGAGCACTTGGGTTGCATCATTTCTGTGTGTCTTCTGTGATGTCACTTTAAAGGGATAGTTTGGGATTTTGAATTTCAGATTAACTTGTGGATACCATGTTTATATATCTCGATCCAGTATGAAGGAAGTTAGAGGTAGTTTTGCGAGCCAATGCTAACTAGCATTTGCGCAAAGCAATCGCACAGTTTCTTGTCAGCAACTTCCTTCAAACTGCACACAGATACATAACAATGAGTTCATCTGACTCTGTGGAAGTAGATAAAGGGATTCATTGCCAAAAGTCAATCTCAATGTGACTTAGATTTAAAAGGAATAGAGCCAAGACTGGTGCAAAGAATGTGTTGGAAAGAAACTCTCGCCATGTTTACACCAGATCGATGCGTTTTAACTTTAGTAGTACATGTAAGAAGAATCAAGTTAGCAACCTAGATTTGTTTCTCTTTTAGCTGGCGATTGTTATGCACAAGCGTCTCCATCCGCATATTAAATCAACAGATTCAGTAGCTTGAAAACTCCCAAAAGCTTAAATCCCCGTTGATTTTTGCACAAAGTCTAGAAAAAAATTAAACCGGAACATCATTCGGTTAGTTTTGAGTTAGTTTTGAGTCAAAGATAATAGTTTCAGTATAGTTTTCGTTTTCAATGGGTTTGTTAATTGTTTTATTTCAGTGTACTGAACTGTTTTTTCATTATTAGTTTTTGTTTTAGTTTCAGTTTTAGTTTACTATAATAACCTTGATGCAGTCTCAGAAATATGTTGTTAGAGTGATGTTTGATTTCTCTCTCACTCTCACTTTCTCCATCTCCCTCACTGTCTAACCCTCTGTCACTGTCTAACCCTCTGTCACTGTCTAACCCTCTGTCACTGTCTAACCCTCTGTCACTGTCTAACCCTCTGTCACTGTCTAACCCTCTGTCACTGTCTAACCCTCTGTCACTGTCTAACCCTCTGTCTAACCCTCTCCCTCTAAAAATTGTCTATCATTAGCAGCACCATATCACCAAGTAAAATTCTGACTGTATGAATTATTCAGTAGGTGAATAAAGGTGATCCTGATTCTGAGAGCTGGTCTGGCAAATAAATGCAGTAGGAATGACTTATTACTGTTGGCTTGGCCTCTTAGGGAGTCAGTTCAACCCAATCAGTTGTCACAGCTGACCTTTGTGAATGAGAAATATTCAAATCAAATCACATTGTCTTGTTCACATACCCATGGTTAGCAGATATTATTGTTCACATACACATGGTTAGCAGATATTATTGTTCACATACACATGGTTAGCAGATGTTATTGTTCACATACACATGGTTAGCAGATATTATTGTTCACATACACATGGTTAGCAGATATTATTGTTCACATACACATGGTTAGCAGATATTATTGTTCACATACACATGGTTAACAGATATTATTGTTCACATACACGTGGTTAGCAGATATTATTGTTCACATACACGTGGTTAGCAGATATTATTGTTCACATACACATGGTTAGCAGATATTATTGCAAGTGTAGTGAAATGCTTGTGCTTCTAGTTCCGATAGTACAGTAATATCTAACAAGTAGTCTAAAAACTCCACAACAACTACCTAATACACACAAATCTAAGTAAAGGAATGAAATAAGAATATATACATATAAATATATGGATGAGCAATAACAGAGCAGCATAGACAAGATGCAATAGATGGTATAAAATACAGTAAATACATATGAGATGAGTAATGCAAGATATGTAAACATTATTAAAGTGGCATAAATGAAGTGATAGTGGCATACTCTCCATACTGATGGAAGGATGGAGTGGCTATTATTCATTTCCAATGGTATTTATCGCAACCTGTTCACCAATTGCTGTGTGTGTGTTTGTATACCTCTCTCTCTCTCTCTCTCTCTCTTTCTCTAACTCTCAGTCCTTCTCCGCAGGTATTTTACCTTTGTGTGTGTGTGATGTTATATTTAACCTAGACCCTGTGTGTCAGTGGGAGGAGGATTGTAACATTTTCCAGGGTGAATGAGTCTGCAGGAGTCTCCCCAGGCTAGATCGAACGCACCTGCACTAACACCCCTCAGCCACCAGAGGGACACACAGGACATGGCATGGCTCTTTCTCTTTACCCTGGTTTCAGCAATACCCTACATTCCAGGTTGTTTCTTTCTATTCCGGTATTGGAAAGTAGTTTGCTACATTAGTAGTAAACACCTAATTCAACTAGTAATTTAACTAACATTTTCAGTAGCTTGGTGGTAGTTGAACTAAATTAAAATATTGGTAGTGTTTTCAGTAGTTCAATAATTTCCTGTTCCGGACGACTGTGTGATCACGCTCTCCTTGGCCGACGTGAGTAAGACCTTTAAACAGGTCAACATACACAAGGCTGCGGGGCCAGACGGATTACCAGGACATGTGCTCCGGGCACGTGCTGACCAACTGGCAGGTGTCTTCACTGATATTTTCAACATGTCCCTGATTGAGTCTGTAATACTAACATGTTTCAAGCAGACCACCCTTGTCCCTGTGCCCAAGAACACAAAGGCAACCGGCATAAATGGCTACAAACCCGTAGCATTCACGTCCAAAGCCATGAGGTGCTTCGAAAGGCTGGTAATGGCTCACATCAACACCATTATCGAAGAAACCCTAGACCTACTCCAATTTGCATACCGCCCAAACAGATCCACAGATTATGTAATCTCCATTACACTACACACTGCCCTTTCTCACCTGGACAAAAGGAACACTTATGTGAGAATGCTATTCATTGACTACAGCTCAGCGTTCAACACCATAGTACCCTCAAAGCTCATCACTAAGCTAAGGATCCTGGGACTAAACACCTCCCTCTGCAACTGGATCCTGGACTTGCTGACGGGCCGCCCCCAGGTGGTGAGGGTAGGTAGCAACACATCTGCCACGATGATCCTCAATATTGGAGCCCCCCAGGGGTGCGTGCTCAGTCCCCTCCTATACTCCCTGTTCACCTACGACTGCATGGCCAGGCACGTAACCAAGACTAAGGAGATGATTGTGGACTACAGGAAAAGGAGCACCGAGTACGCCCCCATTCTCATCGACGGGGCTGTAGTGGAGCAGGTTGAGAGCCTCAAGTTCTTTGGTGTCCACATCACCAACAAACTAGAATGAGGCAAACACACCAAGACAGTTATGAAGAGGGCACAACAAAGCCTATTCCCCCTCAGGAAACTAAAAAGATTTGGCATGGGTCCTGAGATCCTCAAAAGGTTCTACAGCTGCAACATCGAGGGCATCCTGACTGGTTGCATCACTCCCTGGTACGTAATTGCTCAGCCTCTGACCACAAGGCACCACATAGGGTCGTGCGTACGGCCCAGTACATCACTGGGGCTAAGCTGCCTGCCATCCAGGACCTCTACACCAGGTGGTGTCAGAGGAAAACCCTAAAAATTGTCGTACCAGGGAATTGTCCCAACCACCCCAGTCATAGACTGTTCTCTCTACTACCGCATGGCAAGCAGTACCTGAGTGCCAAGTCTAGGACAAAAATGATTCTCAACAGTTTTTACCAGCAAGCCATAAGACTCCTGAACAGGTCATATTTGCACTGTGTGCCCCCTCCCCCTCCCAACCCCTCTTTTACACTGCTGCTACTCTATGTTTATCATATATGCACAGTCACTTTACCTATACATTCATGTACATACTACCCCAATTGGCCTGACCAACCAGTGCTCCCGTACATTGGCTAACCGGGCTATCTGCATTGTGTCCCAACCACCACCCGCCAACCCCTCTTTTACGCTACTGCTACTATCTGTTCATCATATACGCATTGTCACTTTAACCATATCTACATGTACATACTACCTCAATCAGCCTGACTAACCGGTGTCTGTATGTAGCCTCGCTACTTTTATAGCCTCTCTACTGTATATAGCCTCACTACTGTATATAGCCTCTCTACTGTTTATAGCCTCTCTACTGTATGTAGCCTATCTGCTGTATATAGCCTCTCTACTGTATATAGCCTCTCTACTGTATATAGCCTCTCTACTGTATATAGCCTCTCTACTGTATATAACCTCACTACTGTATATAGCCTCGCTACAGTCGTTTTACCGTTGTTTTTATTTCTTTACTTACCTATTGTTCACATAATATCTTTTTTGCACTATTGGTTAGATCCTGTAAGTAAGCATTTCACTGTAAGGTCTACTACACCTGTTGTATTCGGCGCACGTGACAAATAAACTTAGATTTGATTTGATTTGATGTAGCAGTGTAGCTAATCACTGGAACTACACACTACATTTCTGACAGTCTGCCTAATTCTCACTTTTTGTGTTTAATAGGCTGAATTACACACTCTGTTAATTAACATATACAGTCGGGTCAGAAATTATTGACACCGGATGAGCAATAATGACTGTATAAAATAAAGAATTCAAATACTGAGCTACAATTTCTCAGAGAAAGAGATTTTGTTTAACAAATAATAATTTTGTTGAATTACGGAGTTTACATGCTGAGTGCAAAAGTTCCAGAGGGTCAAAGATCACACCACCAAGACATTCTAACCTCTCACCAATACCAATAACAGGGGAGGTTAGCATGTCCTGGGGGTATGATCTTTGACCCTCTGGAACTTTTGCACTCACCATTATTCAAGATTCATTCAGGATTATCCATAACAAACTTTTGGTAAAGGATGCAGTGATGAGTAATAAAATTGTCTCCTGTGATAAAACGAAGGGTGCTATGATAAATGGAATCCAGGGGTTTAAGAGTAGTGACAAAAAATGCAACCAAGTGCCTATGCAAAGCCCTCTCTCGGTCAATCAGAATGTCTTCCACTGTCTGCCTGTCACCTGAATATCTTTGCCAGTGTGTGTGCGTGTAGGCTACCTGTCCATCCCCCTCCAAAGCATAGCTGTAGCCTACTGAAGTTACAAGACCCGCCCCCTCCAAAGCATAGCTGTAGCCTACTGAAGTTACAAGCCCCTCCCCCTCCAAAGCATAGCTGTAGCCTACTGAAGTTACAAGACCCGCCCCCTCCAAAGCATAGCTGTAGCCTACTGAAGTTACAAGCCCCTCCCCCTCCAAAGCATAGCTGTAGCCTACTGAAGTTACAAGCCCCTCCCCCTCCAAAGCATAGCTGTCGCCTACTGAAGTTACAAGCCCCGCCCCCTCCAAAGCATAGCTGTAGCCTACTGAAGTTACAAGCCCCTCCCCCTCCAAAGCATAGCTGTCGCCTACTGAAGTTACAAGCCCCGCCCCCTCCAAAGCATAGCTGTAGCCTACTGAAGTTACAAGCCCCGCCCCCTCCAAAGCATAGCTGTCGCCTACTGAAGTTACAAGCCCCGCCCCCTCCAAAGCATTGCTGTAGCCTACTGAAGTTACAAGCCCCGCCCCCTCCAAAGCATCACTGTAGCCTACTGAAGTTACAAGCCCCTCCCCCTCCAAAGCATAACTGTAGCCTACTGAAGTTACAAGCCCCGCCCCCTCCAAAGCATAGCTGTAGCCTAATGAAGTTACAAGCCCCGCCCCCTCCAAAGCATAGCTGTAGCGTTGTCATGTGATTCAGAAGATAGGGAGAGAGATTTTTAATTAGAGAAGAATGCATTAACTTTTTAAATGCTAGTTAGGGATACTATAGTTATTACATTTCACATTGGATTTATTATCTACAAAAAGCTGAGATGTGTCCATAGAAGCCGCTCCTCCGTAGGTATAATTCTGTGGGCCTAATTCAGACAATGAATGTCATCACAAGATGCCAGTGCTTCAAGCCAAGCCTCCTCCTCCTCCCTCTCTCCCCACCCGAAACATTTCAAATGCATCTGGAGCCCTACTCGTCTTGTTCTTCGTCTATGATATGGCGGTTCGCAAACAACGTTAGAGGTGCATGCCGCCACCTACTGGATGGGCGGAAAACTTATCAACATGAATGCTAAATAATATGGAGAAGAGAAGGGTGAAAAAATATACTTCTAATATTCAAAAGTTTAAAAAAAATAACTAAACGTACTGCAGTTAGATTCAAATGTCTACTCAGATCCCTACACAGGTTCAGGAACCTGGGAGGAGGAACCTCTTCATTCCCTATTCCCTGCAACATTTAGGCTGTAAAGTCCTGGAGATCCAGAAATCTTTTTGCCACCTTCACAATGTCTAGTTTCTTAGATTTTATATCAGTTTGTCCAGTGCATTTCATCACTTGCGCAATAAATGCAACAAAATCCACCTACTTCACTGTTAATGTTTCAGGACTCTTCTCCTGAATGGCATTTACTGCAGGCTGTGGGCCATCCACTACCATCTCATCTAAACTCACTCCTTCAGCTATTTTCACTGCCTCCACATAGGAGACCTGCTGGACAGCCCTGATCCTAGCTACTGCAACCTCCTTCATCCTTACAGGGCACTCCGGGAACTCAGGAACGTGATTCCCATCACAATTACAGCAACGTGCTTCATCGGACTCTTCAACTACGACATATTTATTCCTTTGACAAACACTTGCCACGTGTCCATACTTTTTACAATTGTAACACTGCAGTGTCTTCTGTACATATGGTCTCGCTGCAAATCTCACATACCCAAGTTTCACGAGTCAGAAGAAACTGTTGATCAAACGACAACAAAACCGATAGGATTTCCTCTTTTTTGCGATCTATAATTCAGGTCAGTAGACATGTGTCTACCACTTCTGGCATGTTCTTCCAAAGCCACGAAGCCTCGATATCCTTCAAAACGCCAAAATAAAACGCCTTTAATCGGTGTCCTACTCTGAAAATCATAGCTTTCCACATCATATGTAGATATTTGTAGAGCCACAACGCTTCCTCCTTTTGCTATTTTGACTCCCTCAAGCCCTTGTTCTTGTTCTTCCAGCTCTCCACGCGCCCTACACTTGTCTTTCCATCACATACAGAGGCAAGAAAAAGTATGTGAAAACCTTTGGAATTACCTGGACTTCTTTATAAATTGGTCATCAAATTTGATTTGATCTTCATCTAAGTCACAACAATAGACAAACACAGTGTGCTTAAACTAATGACACACAAATTATTGTATTTTTCTTGTCTATATTGAATACATAATTTAAACATTCACAGTGTAGGTTGGAAAAAGTATGTGAACCCCAAGGCTAATGACTTATCCAAAAGCTAATTGGAGTCAGGAGTCAGCTAACTAGGAGTCCAATCAATGAGATGAAATTGGAGATGTTGGTTAGAGCTGCCTTGCCCTATAAAAACACTCACAAAATGTTTGTTTGCTATTCACAAGAAGCATTGCCTGATGTGAACCATTCCTCGAACAAAAGAGATCTCGGAAGGCCTAAGATTAACAATTGTTAACTTGCATAAAGCTGGAAAGGGTTACAAAAGTATCTCTAAAAGCCTTGATGTTCATCAGTCCATAGTAAGAAATGGAGAAATGCAGCACTGTTGCTACTCTCCCTAGGAGTGGCCGACCTGCAAAGATGACTGCAAGAGCACAGCGCAGAATGCTCAACGAGGTTAAGAAGAATTCTAGAGTGTCAGTTAAAGACTTACAGAAATCTCTTGAACATGCTACCATCTCTGTTGACGAGTCTACTATACGTAAAACACTAAACAAGAATGGTGTTCATGGGAGGACGTAACAGAAGAAGCCACTGCTATCCCAAAAAAACATTGCTGCACGTCTGAAGTTTGCAAAAGAGCATCTGGATGTTCCACAGCACTACTGGCAAAATATTATGTGGACAGATGAAACTACAGTTGAGTTGTTTAGATGGAACACACAACACTATGTGTGGAGAAAAAAAGGCACAGCACACCAACATAAAAACCTCATCCCAACTGTAAAGTATGGTGGAGGGAGCATCATGGTTTGGGGCTGCGTTGCTGCCTCAGGGCCTGGACAGCTTGCTATCATTGAAGGAAAAATTAATTCCCAAGTTTATCAAGACATTTTGCAGGAGTATGTTAGGCTACCTGTCCGCCAATTGAAGCCCAACAAAAGTTGGGTGATGCAACATGACAAAAACCCAAAACACAGAACTAAATCAACAACAGAATGGCTTCAACAGAAGAAAATACGCCTTCTGGAGAGACCCAGTCAGAGTCCCAGTGACCTCAATCCAATTGAGATGCTGTGGCATGACCTCAAGAGAGCAGTTCACACCAGACATCCCAAGAATATTGCGTAACTGAAACAGTTTTGTAAAGCGGAATGGTCCAAAATTCCTCCTGACCATTGTGCAGGTCTGATCCGCAACTACAGAAAACGTTTGGTTGAGGTTATTGCTGCCAAAGGAGGGTCAACCAGTTATTAAATCCAAGGGTTCACATACTTTTCCCACCCTGCACTGTGCATGTTTATACTGTGTGTTCAATTAAGACATTAGACATCAATTAAGAAAGACATCAATTAAGACAGAAAACATATAATTGTTTCTGTTATTAGTTTAATCAGACTGTGTTTGTCTATTGTTATGACCTAGACAAAGATCAGATCAAATTTGATGATACATTTATGCAGAAATCCAGGTATTTCCAAATGGTTCACATACATTTTCTTGCCAATGTATGTAAACAACTCACTGAGCTATAGCTTGCCGGTTCTATAACAAGCTGCTCTGTCTGCACTGCATGATTGGTGAAGTAATTTAATGTTGAGCTAAAAGTTTTTAAAAAATATTTCAGAGATTTTTTAAAGGGACAACTAAAACCAGTACTTTTTGGGGTTTGAACCGGTTCAGAACTTTATTTTGCTGGTCGGAACCAAAAACAAATAATTATACTCTTCAGAACGAAACAATTGGAAAATAATTTTGTTTCAAACCCCTGGCACACACTGGTTGAATCAACATGGTTTCCACGTCATTTCAATGAAATGACGTTGAACCAACGTTGAATTGACATCTGTGCCCAGTTAGTAGTAGCTTGTTAAACTACTGTATATTTTCAGAGTAGCTTCCCCAACACTGGTCTATTCATAGTTCAAACGTTCTGAAGAGAAATACAAAATAATTTCTGAGGTTTTTTGGTGTTTACAGTAGGGTTCCTGCAAAGCCTTTGAACCGCAGGAACTTTATTTATAAGCGTATCATTTTAGAATAACTAGGCTAGTACTTCAAAATACTAATTGACCGAAGGCAACTCGGAAGGGTTAACACCTAGGCTAACGTAAGTCCTTTTAGGTGACCCTAGAAGTCCACCAAAAAGAGTGTCCACCTGATCTGTGTGTTTTTCGGTGTGTGTGTGTGGTGCATAGATAAAAGAGTGTGTGTTTGTTGTGTACTGCGTGTCAATCATTGGTCATTTTACAGCAGTGAGAGGTATTTTTCTCACCTCAAAGCCAAGTGGAAATAAAAACACTTCAGTGCCCACAACCTTCGACCCCATCACTCTCTGATCTTGAGATGCTTTCTTCTCCTAGAGGTATCTTTTTGAGGCTGCTGTGTGTACATGAGAGGAACTGTGTGTGTGTGTGTGTGTGTGTGTGTGTGTGTGTGTGTGTGTGTGTGTGTGTGTGTGTGTGTGTGTGTGTGTGTGTGTGTGTGTGTGTGTGTGTGTGTGTGTGTGTGTGTGTGTGTGTGAGAGAGAGCACATGTATCAGTATGGCGTAGACAGAACATTCTAGAATCTGGTCCAGTAGAGGTGGACTGAGGACATGTTCTGTTAGCTGGTATAGCAGAATTGAGAGATTATTGTTGATGCGTCTGTTTATTTTCTTCTCATTTTCACTCACATCCAGGACCCAGAAGTGGCGTCCAACAAGCAGAGCTCGGGTCAAACAGACAGAAGAATGGTCCAAGGAGTCAGTCCTCCAGACCACCACCTAGTCTTATAGTCATGTTCTCCCTCCTGTGCGTTCCCCTCTGAAGGTCAGTAACACAGACAGACTTTTGAGTTTTCTTTGGTTTAGTTTAGTTTATTAACTCAACCATTTAAAAAAAACAAGCAAACATAAAACTTGAATATGTCTTACATGCACATGAGTTAAATCATGGAGGATAACACACAATACAGTCTGGGACTTATTTACATTGTTAAATCATGGAGGATAACACACAATACAGTCTGGGACTTATTTACATTGTTAAATCATGGAGGATAACACACAATACAGTCTGGGACTTATTTACATTGTTAAATCATGGAGGATAACACACAATACAGTCTGGGACTTATTTACATTGTTAAATCATGGAGGATAACACACAATACAGTCTGGGACTTATTTACATTGTTAAATCATGGAGGATAACACACAATACAGTCTGGGACTTATTTACATTGTTAAATCATGGAGGATAACACACAAGAAAGTCTAGGTAGGTAGCCTGGTGGGCAGGAGCGTTGGGACGGTAAACAAAAAGTTGCTGGATCAAATCCCTGAGCTGATAGATTTTTAAAAATTGTTCATTCTGCACCTAACCAAGGCAGTTAACCCACTGTTCCCTGGGTGCTGATGACATGGAGGTCAATTAAGGCAGCCTTCCCCACCTCTCTGATTCAGAGGGGTTGGGTGAAATGCGGAAGATGCATTCAGTTGTACAACTGATAAGGTTTTCCCCTTTCCAAGTACAGTTAAAAAATGTGATCTTATTTCCTGTGGTCCTCTGATGGTCCTCTGATGCAGCTAGGGTAGGACTGTGTGTGTGTTTCTCTGTCTTTTTCTATTTGAGCTTGAAACAAAGGCAGTCCTGATCCTGTCTAGATGGGCCAGAGGAACGGATTCTGCTCTGTGGATGGGTTTGGGTCAGGCCGACTGGTTCTGGGAGAGCTGGTAATGCTTTATTATTTTTATTTCTAAGAAAAAAGGTTTCCAAAAGGGTTCTTCGACTGTCCTCATTGGATAACCCTTTTAGATTCCAGGTAAAACTATTTCTGGTTCCATGTAAAAACCTCTCTGGAAAGGGTTCTACATGGAAGCCAAAATGGTTCTACTTGGAACCAAAGGGTTCTACCTGGAACGAGAAAGGGTTGTTCAAAGGTTTCTCCTATGGGGACAGCCGAAGAACCCTTTAGGTTCTAGATAGCACTTTTCTTTCTAAGAGTGAACTGGTATATAGTATTAACTAAGAGATTGTGGGTTCTAGTCCCATGCCCTCCAACCTCTGTACACCAACACCAGCCCCATTCCAAGCCCTAGCACCAGCTCCAGCCATATACCTATGCCACAGGAGGCTGGTGAGGGGTGGATGGCTCATAATAATACCATTCCATTTATATTCCTGCTATTTCTCTGACCCACTCCTCCCAAATTAAGGTTCCACCAGCTACCTGTGACATATACCCATATCCCATCCCCTCTCTCCTAGTTCCAGTTGCAACCCTTTTTCCCCACAACCAACACTCAGACACAGACTCAGCCTCAAGCCCTACCCCTACCCCAGCCTCATGCCCTAGCCCTAGGCCCTAGCCCCAGGCCCTAGCTCTACTCCAGCCCCTAGCCCTAGCTCTACCCCAGCCCCAGACCTTAGCCCTACCCCTAGCCCTACCCCAACCCTACCCCAGCCTCAGCCCTACCCTAGCCCTACCCCAGCCCCAGCCCCAGGCCCTAGCCCTACCCCAGCCCCTATCCCTACCCCAGCCCCAGGCCCTACCCCAGCCCCAGCCCCAGCCCCAGCCCCAGCCTCAGCCCTACCCCAGCCCTATCCCTAGCTCTACCCCAGCCCCAGCCTCAGCCCTACCCCAGCCCTATCCCTAGCTCTACTCCAGACCTAGCCCCAGCCCTAACCCTACCCCAGACCTACCCCAGCCTCAGCCCTACCTCTAGATCTACCTCAGACCCAGCCCTAGCCCTACCCCAGCCTCAGCCTCAGCCTCAGCCCTACCCCAGCCTCAGCCCTACCCCTAGACCTACCTCAGACCCAGCCCTAGCCCTACCCCAGCCCTAGCCCTACCCCAGCCCCAGGCCCTAGCCCTACCCTAACCCCAGGCCCTAGCCCTACCCCTGCCCCTAGCCCTATCCCTACCCCAGCCTCAGTCCTACCCTAGCCTCAGCCCTACCCCAGCCCTACCTCAGACCCAGCCCCAGCCCTAACCCTACCCCAGACCTACCCCTACTCCAGCCTCAGCCCTACCCCTAGCCCTACCCCAGCCCCAGCTCTATACACTAGCTCACCTATGATGGATGACAACTGAGTTGACCCTTGACCTTTTCTCAGGCGGCTGGCGATTCTAACGTGGCTGTGCCACCCTCTCTCCCCCCACGGGAGCCGGCCATCTCCTGCCTTTGAAGGGGGCCCGTCTTGTTTCTGTGGCAATGGGAGCCAGACTTGCCAAAGAGCCCTCGCTCTACATCCTTATTTCTTTCTTGGCTCTCAACGCCTGCGATATGGAAATAGATCCTTCAAACAACCAAAACATGGAGTGGGAGAAGTGGGGGGGCAGTGGTGATCTCACTGCAAACTGTGACTTCACACGTGTGTCCACAGAATGGATCTACCACCCACATGCATCCACAAATTTATACTTACACGACCCATATGGGGTCCCGAGTGGCGCCGCGGTCTGAGGCATTGTATCTCCGTGCTAGACGTGTCACTACAAACCCTGGTTTGATCCCAGGTTGTATCACAACCGGCCATGATTGGGAGTCCCATATGGTGGTGCACAATTTGGCCCAGCGTCATCTGGGATAGGGTTTGGCTGGGTTAGATACTGGCAAATTCAATTTTTTAGTGTGGAACAACATATTAGGGGGGGGGGGGGGGGGGGGGGGGGGGGGGGGAGAGACCCAGACGTGGATGAAGAGGCTCTAGACTAATAGCCTGATTCATTACTGCTGGTTCAATGTGTGTGTGTGTGTGTGTGTGTGTGTGTGTGTGTGTGTGTGTGTGTGTGTGTGTGTGTGTGTGTGTGTGTGTGTGTGTGTGTGTGTGTGTGTGTGTGTGTGTGTGTGTGTGTGTGTGTGTGTGTGTGTGTGTGTGTGTGTGTGTGTATGTGTGTATGTGTGTGTATGTGTGTGCGCGTGCGTGCACGTGTGTGTGAGCACATGTATCCAGTATGGCGTAGACAGAACATTCTAAACTCTGGTCCAGTAGAGGTGGACTGAGGTTATGCTCTGTTATAGCAGAATTGAGAGATTATAGATCATGTATGTTATGTTCAGTTTTGGCCATCCACGCCTGGCTTGGGTCACACTGCTAATGACGCAGATGTCTTTTATGATACAGTCACATCTAAGCCATTTAACAGACTCTTGTATGAAGATTGATTTGGAGTGTGTATTCAAGTAAGAAGGCCGGAACTGAAACATAATCCCATCCTTACTGTAGCTTTCCAGGACCAGGTTTGGGAGAAATGTCTAGGTCCTGATACATTCCACAGGTCACTTTAATTGTCACACACACTTCCGTCACCAAATTGCAACTCAGAGAGTAAATAGATTCAGCTGACGTCTTTAAGAGTGGGCATGTGGGGTAGCTGGCTGTCTATTATTAATATGCCATGTGCAGTGACAGACTGAGCTCGTCGCCTCATTTTAACAAAGGATCAACTGTACGAGAACAGCTAGAGTACATACCATCTGACGGAAAGCATTAAGATGACCCAAAGTGATACACATTTCTACAGTATATTATGGCCATCATTAACTTAAACCATAGTGTATGTGTGTGTATATCTGCATATTGTATGTGTGTGCATATGTGCGTGTGTGTGTACGTGTGTGTATGCCCACGTGTGTGTGTTTAGGCGTGTGTAAGCGTGTTTGTCACGGGCCACACTCGGGAGGGTCTGAATGGTTACGTGGTGAGTTCAGGGTGGAATAGTCTTCATGAGATCCTCTTCACCCTCACAGAGGATCCCACACTCAGTCACACACTCACACAGTCAGTCAGAGAGTCAGTCACACAGTCAGTCAGTCAGTCAGTCAGTCACACAGTCACACAGTCAGTCACACAGTCACACAGTCAGTCAGTCAGTCAGTCAGTCACACAGTCACACAGTCAGTCAGTCAGTCACACAGTCACACAGTCACACAGTCAGTCAGTCAGTCAGAAACACAGTCACACAGTCAGTCAGTCAGTCACACAGTCACACAGTCAGTCAGTCAGTCAGCCACTCAGTCACTCAGTCAGTCACTCAGTCAGTCACTCAGTCAGTCAGTCACTCACTCACTCACTCACTCACTCACTCACTCAGCCTGTGGTCCTGCCCACACCACAGTGATTTCAGCTGCCCTACCTGCCCAAGACTCACAAAACAATTATTCAAAGCTGTCTGATGTTTGCATGGGTGAGTGTGTGTGGGTGAGTGTGTGTGGTTGAGTGTGTGTGTGTGGGTGAGTGTGTGTGGGTGAGTGTGGGTGGGTGAGTGTGTGTGTGTGAGTGTGTGTGAGTGTGTGTGTGTGGGTGAGTGTGTGTGGGTGAGTGTGGGTGGGTGAGTGTGTGTGTGTGAGTGTGTGTGGGTGAGTGTGTGTGGGTGAGTGATCCAGTGTCTCTTTAGCCTTTTACTGCACTGGGCGAAATCATGGTCACAGTGTTTCTTGGTAGTCTTAAACAAATCTACTTTGAAACTAAAGTATACACCTCACACACCTGGTTATGGGCTTAAAAAGAAGAAGACACCTGTACCATGTCAGATATAGAGTTGAAATGTATTATATTTTCAGTTTGTATCACAATATTACACTTTATTTACACCAAAGAAGACTGAAATATAACCAAATTGTTTGACATCGAAACACCAGATTTGTAGTTTTTTTGTAAATAACGTTGGTTAATTATGAAATGATGAAAATGATTAAGAACATTCCAGCCATGAGGCCACTACAGGGTGATTTGGTCTTTTGACTGCAGGAAAGGGCTACCAGGGTTGTTCAGGGTTGCATCAGTTACACACGTCAGAATGGCTTGGCTGTTTACAACTGGGATGCTTTTATTTCTGTAAACATTGACAGCGTCACTCTCTCTTCCACATAAGATGTGTTTCCGTTGTTTAAAAAGGATAAAACAATCTGTAACAATGACGCAGTACAGTCTGACATGCACAAGCTGTGTTTTACAAAGAATGCAAAAAGTGTAAGCTATTGCAATATGAACTTTGTTAGTGTATAGTCAAAACATGCATGATCTAATTGTTTGTAATGCCAACAGCTGTAAAAACCGAAGAAGTGACCTATGGGGGAAGAAGAGTGGGAGAAGAAGGAAAAGAAGAGGGAGGAGAGGGAGGAGAAGAAGAGAGAGGAGAGGGAGGAGAAGAAGAGAGAGGAGAGGGAGGAGAAGAAGAGAGAGGAGAAAGAGGAGAAGAAGAGAGAGGAGAGGGAGGAGAAGAAGAGAGGAGAGGGAGGAGAAGAAGATAGAGGAGGGGGAGGAGAAGAAGAGAGAGGAGGGGGAGGAGAAGAAGAGAGAGGAGGGGGAGGAGAAGAAGAGAGAGGAGAGGGAGGAGAAGAAGAGAGAGGAGAGGGAGGAGAAGAAGAGAGAGGAGAAAGAGGAGAAGAAGAGAGAGGAGAGGGAGGAGAAGAAGAGAGGAGAGGGAGGAGAAGAAGATAGAGGAGGGGGAGGAGAAGAAGAGAGAGGAGGGGGAGGAGAAGAAGAGAGAGGGGGGAGGAGAAGAAGAGAGAGGAGAGAGAGGAGAAGAAGAGAGAGGAGAGGGAGGAGAAGAAGAGAGAGGAGAGGGAGGAGAAGAAGAGAGAGGAGATGGAGGAGAAGAAGAGAGAGGAGAGGGAGGAGAAGAAGAGAGAGAAGGGGGAAGAGAAGAAGAGAGAGGAGGGGGAGGAGGAGAGGGAGGAGAAGAAGAGAGAGGAGAGGGAGGAGAAGAAGAGAGAGGGTGAGGAGAAGAAGAGAAAGGAGGGGGAAGTGTGTAAATGAGTGTGTGTGTGTGTGTGTGTGTGTGTGTGTGTGTGTGTGTGTGTGTGTGTGTGTGTGTGTGTGTGTGTGTGTGTGTGTGTGTGTGTGTGTGTGTGTGTGTGTGTTAGTGCATGGGTGGGTGGAAGTGTGTGTGTGTGTGTTAGTGAGTGTGTGCTAGTGAGTGTGTGTGTGTTAGTGAGTATGTGTGTGTGTGTGTGTGTGTGTGTGTGTGTGTGTGTGTGTGTGTGTGTGTGTGTGTGTGTGTGTGTGTGTGTGCGTGTGTGTGTGTGTGTCTGTGTGCGTGAATGTGTGTGTGTGTGTGTGAGTGTGTGTTAGTGAGTGTGTGTTAGTGAGTGTGTGTTAGAGTGTTTGTGTTGCATTTTATGGCTTGGCGTCAGGTCCTAATAAACCAGAGATTCAGGGATGGCTACAGATACAGACGTTTTACTGGCAGACAATGGAGAAATGATGGGTGTTTGTACTATTTAGAGTGGGAACACACACACACACACACACACACACACACACACACACACACAAGAGCCAAGTACAAAGCTGAGCACTATAAACACTCTCCATCCAAAACATCTTTCTTCCTCCAGAAAAAGACAGAAATATCTCAATCTACTCCTCCTCTTCTTCCTCTACCTTACCTTTAGACACATCTGTCTGTTCTCCTCCCTCCTTCCTTATGTCTTCCACTCTTCCTCCACAGATATATTTCTCTTCTCACCTTTGTCTTCCCTGTCTCCTATTCTTCCTCTCTATCTAAATGAGCAAATACGTCTATTCCCCTCTTTTTTCCTTGGAGAGAGGGGCAGAGGAGGGAGAGGGGAAGAAGAGAGAGCAGCAGAGAGAGGGTGAGAGGGAAAAAAGAGGAAGAGAGGCAGGCTGGTGTGGGAGGTGAGAGAGGGTGTGAGAGGAGGAAATGAGAGGAGCGAAGAGTAATGAAAGGGAGAGACGTACGCACAGAGACGTATGTGTAGAGTATAGGTATGAGTACCGTATGAGTACAGTATGAGTACAG